>NW_027271657.1:600000-870000 GCF_040938485.1 Diadema antillarum | reverse complement strand
ACACGATGAAATCTTAAAAAGATTTTAAATCAATATTCTCCGAGATTGTCTGAGAGAATGACATGATATATCCGAGAGACTCACTTCAATCTCCCCGTACTATCATCGCATACACGCAGCCAGATAATAGCCAATGTCCTAATACATATGATCAACTTTATTCTTACCAAAAAAAAAATCGATTACAATGGATAACTATACAAATTAATCACTCAATAAAATGGTCATTGATTTAATTGTCAAAGTCGGCTTAATGTATAGATATGAGAATGAATGTTTTATTGCCTGTTGGTATGTTTCAGTTAAAGTTCAGGTTTGTTCAATATTTTTTTCGTGTACTTTCGTATTTTATTTATTGAACAGATGTACACTTGCTATAATTCATTTATTTTTTTTCTATTTGTTTATGCATTCAGTATTCTTTACCGAGGTTTAGTAACTCCATCATAGGTTTATACTGCTAATCTAGAGGAGCATGAAGCACAGAAACAATTCATGCAAAATACACCAAGTATAAATAGAGTAACACAAGAAAACAATATAAATGTGTCACGAATGTCCTTTGTTACACAATAAAGTAAACCAATCGTCATCAAAAAAACATTATTAGAGTAAATTAGTTATTTTCTATTCTAGAAATTTCAATATTTTCCCATATTTTGTAATGAAGTGAAACGTAGGATTACCCAACAAAAGAAATTATCATTGAATAAAACGCATTGTTCAATTGCTATCATCACAGAAGTTACTTCAACGAAGATTTTGCTAGGATCAATGAAGCTCAAGCCCTTTATCCTCAGTTTCATTGAATGTTATCTATAACTACATTGCATCATCAATAACTCTTGTGCCCGAGAGTACCACTCCACTTACTAGTTGGTTGAGGCTTAATGTAAATATATAAAAACCATGACTTCTGTGCTTACAGCTGACAAATCAGGCAAGAAATGCACATGTGCTACCAATTGAGCGTGCCTATGAACACTGAATGAAAACGTGCAAGTACTGGAGTATTTAGCGTGTGTATTTGTGTGTGGTGGGTGTGTGCATAGAAGCTTGTTCTATGCTAATGAGTAGCTGGCAACACATTAGTTTTTAAGCCAAAAAAAGGAGAAATCTCTTACTTTAAACAGACACACACACACACACACACACACACACACACAAATAGCGTTTTGCTGAATTTAAACCATGGCGGTCTATGGCCGTTGCTTCACCCCTTTTCGTTGGCATAAGAAGTTGATGACTCCAGCTCTGAGGAGCGGATTCCCAGTCGCGTAGCAGATTGGGTTGATGGCGAAACTCAGGTGCATGATAATCACTGTCGCCTGAAAGTAAAACACAACAGACATAATGTGCTCTCCTTTAGATATACCTATACGAGTATATTTTACTATAAAATCAGGCGTGACATAATCAAATGCTGAACCTACAGTAACTTAATCAATGAACTTCGATTTCTTCAATTGTCACGCGCTCCTGACAATCAAAGGCAGATACTGATCGCTGACCATTATCTCTATTTACTTTTCTTTTAAAGTGGGCAAATGATTTTCAGCCTTCGGTTCATAGGTTCTGCATGAAATGAAAAACATTAAGCCGACCATGTTTGTCAGCAAAACGTTTGTTGCTGTTTTGTTTTGTCATTTGGTGGTAAGAAGGTAGGTAACCGGTTGCCGACTGATCGTCGACTTCCCCCACCCCATTGGTCTGCACAGTTAACCGTATCCCTTAACACGAAGGTTTGTGGGCGTCTAGTTGCACAGCAATTACAGCCTGATAACCAATTACTGTTTTCCAAGCCACAGCTAAACTGAACACAATCCCTATACTAGTGCATTACTTTTTTTCACAGATTGTACTATATAAACTAGTGTTTATAACAGGCCATAGTATCTTTTTTTCGTATACAGCACAAGCCGTTGTCTATTGCAGGTGATGATACCGTTACACGTTTTATTGGCCGAACAAAACTATCCATAGCCTCAAATCCAAAACCCACCTTGCGAATTATGAGTGTGACACCCATTTTGGAATGATCAGGATCAGGGGCCGCGGAACGTTTTTCAGTTTTTCAGTTTTTCAGTTTTTTTTTTGTTTTTTTTTTTTTTGCTTAGACGCACCGGCGAGGGGGGGGGGGGGGGGGGGGGAGGTGAGTTACATACAAGGGAGCCCGAGCCATTGGAGCGAGCGAGAGGTGGAGGGTGTGGGAGGGGGGTGTCCCCTCCCCCAGTGAGAACTTTTTGCTTTTTGATGCTGTAAATGGTGCAGTTTCATGCATGTTTTTGCGTGTTTTATCGACTTGAAACGGCCCCACTTGTTTTAGGTAGCAGGATATTTTTATGTGGATTATTATTGAACAATTTGCCTATAAAGTGGTAGCATTAAATCTTTAAATGAACTTCTTGTATTGATTCTAGCAATGAATTTCATGGACGCTATAGGTTAAGCAGTCAAACAGAAAAGGCATGCACACGAGGATATTCCTCCTCCCACACGAAGGTGAATTTACATTTTCAGACCAGAAATTCAGTGATCTGGTGCAAACTTTTGGTGCAATACTTGGAGTTTTTTTCTAGCTCCCCCCCCCCCAAAAAAAAATGGAAATAATTATGTTTTTTTTTTCAGGGAAGTGTTAATAGAAAAATCACGGCATTTAGCTCTTATTCCACATCTGTGTGTATGTATAAAGTCTAATGAGGTAGAGGGGGAGGGTGAGGGAGGGGGATGCCCCCTCCCGCTCGACGGAGGTTTTGCGTTTTTAGAATTGAAATAAAGCCATCTGAAGCACACTTTTTGTCGGAAATTCAGAAATTGTCATTCCCAAAAATGTACTAGTCAATAGAGGAGACCAATCAACGGGAGGGTGGCAAGATACCCCTCCCATATTCGCCTGAGGGAGTATTTTTTTTTTTCATTTTTTGAACTTAAATTCAACAATCTGGCGCACGTTTCTGTTGGAAAATCTGGAAATTTGTCAATCAAAGAAGCGCAAGTCTGTGGAAGAAGACATAGCAGGATGATGTGGGGGGGGGGATAAGAGATTCTGTATTTTCTGATTGCAGTTAAACGTTTTGGTGTACACATTTTGTGACATATAGTTGGAAAACTCAAAGTGTAGCCATAGTCTACTTCTTATGTACAGTGAGGGGGGGGGGGGCGAACAGGGAGAAAACGTGGGAGAGTGCTATCCCCACCCTTCACATACGATTGAGCTTTTGCCTTTTTACAGTTGAAATTTAGATATCTCGTATACGCATACCTGATGGAATATGTGGGAGATTAGAGAAACAAATTGATCGGGGGAACTGAGAGAGGAAAGGGTTGATTAAGAGGATATTCCCCTTCTACATGAGGGAACTTTTGATTTTTCGGAATATAAGTGATAAGTCTTGCGCACTAAGAATTATTCAGAATCTAAAGGGGCGACCGCCCCCATCGCCCCCATTCCTTTGCTACGCCGGTGCTTAGACGGAAACTTTACATGTATGTAAGGGCGGAATCTGTGGAAATTCAAATTTATGAATGTTGTGAATTCTTCAACGATTTTTCCTCTTTTTTCCTTTCTTTCTTTCTTTTCTTTTTTTCCCCCACGAACCAAAAGTGTGTGAGGGGGGGGGGGGGGGGCTGCAGCCCCCAGCCAGCCCCCCCCCCCCCCCCCCCCGCTTCCGCGGCCCCTGATGATGAAGGCAATTGGGTAGACAAGAAGTGCATCTCTACTCTACACATCAAAGCGATAAAATCTTGATGTGCTTTCTGATGGTTTATATATAAGAATATTGTACCTGTGATGTCCACTGTCTCAGATGCCGACTGCAAATATTTTTGAAAAGACGAAATGGCAATCGAGACCTCTACTGTATGTCCCAATAAAAATTACAATCCAATTTTTGCATTGATAAATTTCAATACGATTGAACTGTGTAAATGCTATAGGGTCTAAGAATAGGAAGTAAAATGACTACGTTCTTTTCAAAAAAAAAACTGAAATAAAATTTGAATTATACTGAAAAAAAATGTTAATTATATTTTGCAGGAATCCCCATTCAATTTGGTTGAGTGGTCACAGTGAAAGTGGATCGTTGTAAAACAAGTCTGTCTATTTCTTCGAAGTATATGACACTTGGATGCTCTTGGAATTGCATAATTATTCATGTGTGAACACAATGGACAGAACTTTGAGGGAAGGGATTTCTGGCATGCTCTACAAAATATGACAAAGATCCTCATTTATCTTTGACCACTGAAACAAAGTGGATGTGGTTTTCTGTAAAATGTTGGTAATAAATTACATCTTTATATCCTGAAATTGTATTTGAATTGATCCACTATTTTTAAAGTTATCGTATTGTATTTTTTTTTTGGGGGGGGGAGATAATGCTTTCTGAAAAAAAAGTGAAGCACTTTAATTCAAACAACTTAGTTCTATTTAAATCATGTATCACACTCATATGAAATGTTCGTGAAACATTCAAGCTTTTCTTCTTCAGCTGCACTGGAATCTGGTCGCTTCCATTCTAGAAATAAAGAGTTTCCCATTGCTTTGGCTGTACAATGAGATGCATAGTCCTCAGAGAGCGGATTCCGTGAGGTACAGGACCTCACCTAGCACAGTATGATGTTTTATTCTACTAAAGAAAA
This sequence comes from Diadema antillarum, assembly GCF_040938485.1. NCBI lineage: Eukaryota > Metazoa > Echinodermata > Echinoidea > Diadematoida > Diadematidae > Diadema > Diadema antillarum. The sequence goes on along the minus strand of NW_027271657.1, from coordinate 865,359 downwards.
GGTGCTTTTCACGGGCGGATCCAGGAATTCCGTAAAGAGGGGGCGCGTTTACAAATGTTCTTTGTATTTCTTTTGTTTCAACAAAAAAATAAGGGGGGGGGGACGTGCGCCGGTTGAGGTCCTCCCTGGATCCGCCACTGCTTTTATAGATACCACGTACTTAATTGAAACTACGAAGTAAGAAAGAACGAAAAGTTGACAACGAAATTATTTGATAAAAGATCAAATAATTACCAACTGTGACTATTATGCGAAAATAGACAGGTATAATAAGCAAGGACTTCAAATAACTGTGACGAACACACGCAATATCGAGTTGAGACTTGAAGGTGTTTTTTTTTTCCTTGACACAACGTATTCGTTAGCTAAACTACTTTTATTTCTATAGATGGATTGTATTTAGCCGTGATATAAACATAACTTTGCAGGATTTGACCCTGAAGACTAGTCGCGTGTTGGCATTTTTTGTCGCAACAGTTGGTTGAAATACAATCTGTGTCAAAAAGAAAACAGTAACTTAGGTTTGGAGGGCTACTATTTTAAAATTGTCTGCTACGGAGAGTGCAATGTTGATTGTAAGGAAAAGGGAACTCTTCTTCTTTCCACTGGTATCTAATTACATTAACAAACGCCATGCATGCCTGAGCACATGAACACATGAATGAGATCTGTCAATGGAAGCGGTAAAATCATTGGGCCATCCTGCACGACTGCAGGTTCGTGTTTAGGGTTTTTTTCCTTACCCTGTCCTTTGAGGGTTCATAACCTTCAACATGGCCACGTTGTCGATTACATGGTCCTTCCTATAAAGGCTTAATTGTTATCCATTTTTCTCAATTAATATTCAAGACATGGTTTGTCGCAGCGGGCTGTGTTGAATATGATGAACAGAGAAAATGGACTGTGTTGGTTGGCCTAGCTCTGTGGGAGTGACCAATTTATCGGATATGTGGCCATGTTACAGGGTATGAACCATACAATGTTAGGGGAAACCCTAAACACAAACCTGCATTGACGTACAGGCTACATGGCTTATATACACTTTCAATGACATATCTCATCCATGCAGTCAGACATGCATTGTTCCTTCACAATAACAGACACACCTGGAAAAAGTGCAAGTTGTTATCACTATCTTTAAAGTCCATGTGCTCAGTCATGCATTTGTGAACATAATTAGGTACCAATGGAAACAGGAAGAGCTTATCTTTGTTCATAGATAACATTGTGCTCTCTTTAGCTGCAATCATGAAATAGCAGCCCTCCAAATTGGACTACCTTTTTATACGCACTGTAAAATCGTGTACATCCAGTTAGCAAGCACTGAACTGCTAGCTAAATTCTCCCCCTCTCTTTATTACAAATACACAAAAACAATGTACACACTCACAAATCGGTGGCCTTATCAAACCACCAAACATAACATCATTACTTAGATAATAATGTAGCCCAACATCTTTCTCTGGTGACCCCGGACCATTAGAAATAGATGCTGAGCTTTAGCTATGATTTTTGTGAAGTGAGAGTAGAGACGAAAAAGAAGAAAAAAGACGTGGAAGAAGAGATCATGTCATTGCTGACGTTTACGTAATTTATCGGGCAAGTACATAAAGTCCATTATTATGTGATTTTCGTCTGTTTTGTGTTTTTAGTGATATGCGTACGTTCAAAGTTTATTGTTTCTGAGTTATTGAAGTATAAAGAGGTCAGGAGGTTCACTGATTCCATAGCTTCAACCTCTGAATCCTGAATTAAGGACTAGAATTATAGAACAATGAATTTGATGAAAGAGATGGTTTGCCTTCATGTATCACATCATTTCGCTCCATATCTAATTTTCAGTTCTAAAACTAGCTTTAGAAAATGACAGCACAATCCCCTCAGTGGGTACATATTTCACATTCTTATTTACTTTTTTGTAGATTCGTATTCGACGAAGAAGCTGAGCTCCTTGTAAGCAGGTTTATGTCATTGAACGTGCTGCTTTCTATCTATGTATTATATAGATTCAAAACCGGTAGAGATTAAAGGCAACATTTTAGATATACATACATTTCCGATGGTGCCGAAAGGTATGCAGAAGTTACACATGATGTGAGTGACGTAAATTACAATGCCCGGCAAGCTGGACAGGAACAGCACTAAGAATATCTTGGTCAGAGTGCGCTGTGCACGGGCGTTGCCTCTCTTTCCACTTTCTATGTCTTTCTTCTCAGTGATGGGAGACCGAACCTGTGGGTGTATTTGTTGGATGTCCAGGCCTTCTGGCTTAGTGCAGGACTGATTGTCACTTTGAAGGGTGGTCAGGTCCGTCTTACGCGAATCTGTGTGAGGACAAGTTAGATAGAGATATAAGGCTCAAACAAAAGCCAGAGCACTGAACTACTTATATGCCATAATATCATTAATTTCATACTAAAACAGTAAATTTACCCTGTGATAGGATGTAAAAGTTAATTGCAAAAAAACCACCCAAAACCAAAAACAACCATATGACAAATGACAAATACATTTCATTAAACATCTAAACAACGTTCAGTCACTGAGTCAGGGAAATACGTTTTTTGTTATCAAAAACAAACTTTTGTGAAAATCTCTTTCTGTTTTCCATATATCGTTCTAAGCATGTGACATCAAACACTTCTCACCCAGCAGTTACTGCCCAGATACTTTATCAACTCATAACTTTTGAATGGATTCTACCATTCCCTCAAAGTTTCACAATAAAGTGTTTTATTAATATTTCTGCGTTCACTCAATCCTCATGTATATGGGGATGGACTTGTCCTTTAAGACTCTAACAATTCGTAGTAGCTGGAGTATATGTCACCAATATCGACATTAGTCTGACAACAAGGCTTTACAGATGTCTTACCTCCCACTGCCGTGGAGAGAGCAGAGGCTGACGATTTCTTAAGGATTCTGCGATGGATGATGATGGCGTAGATTACGATGTAAAGCACACCGGTGAAAATAATGGGTATGTATCGAGTAACCAACATGAAGTAGATCGAAATCTTTAATTTCGTGCCCTGATAGCGGCTCAGACATATCTCGTCCCCAAGGGTGAGTTCCATCCCTAACATTATTGGCAAGAGATACAGATAGAAGGCAATTGCGAAGAGTAGGGTGATATAGACAGAAGAAATAAGACAGGTGGCAAACTTTAAAGTCTTGTTTTGTAAGTGCTTGAAGGGATTCCAAATGGAGCGGAAACGATCGACGGCGATTACAAGAATGAGCCCGTAAGTTACATTGACAGTGTAGTGGGCGAAGAACATCAGCAGCTCGCAGGCAACTTTTCCAAATGGCCAGTATCCCATGAAGGTATTCACGCTGCGAAAACCAACCTCGATCCCGTTACACAAGTCAGAGATTGCTAGGCCAACGATGAAACAATTGGTGTAAGTCAGGAGTCTACGGTCATAAAAGATAGCAGCGAGGATCAAAGAGTTTCCGACGACAGCGACCAGGGCGATGACCACGGACAATCCGCCGAACACAGAAATCATCCATGAAGATTGAGCCATAGCCATGTTTCCTGATGTCGTATCATCGGACAAAACAGTGAAACTTGACAGACTGAAGAACTCATTTGAACTATCATTAGACATCTCGAATAAAATGATTCTACTTGTTCAGTGCTAAGTGAATACGATAAAAAGCTAAAGTTTAATGGTAAAACGTTCTTTCCCAGATAACAAATTAATATCAAGGCTCTTAGTTGCTTGTCCTATACTGCAAAGTCTCCGGGTGGTTGTAATGTCTGAAAAAGGTTTTCGCTGTTGGTGAGACGCAACAGATAAGGTAAGTGGGAAAGTGAAGGAATGAAAACTCTTGAAAATACTTCAGATTTTAAACCTAATAAGGGCTGGCTCCGAGTGAGTATGGGGACATTTCATGCGATCACTCCACCAGTATTATTTCATTGCAAACCATTCATAGAGCTTCATAAATGCCGTTCAGTTTCTATTTTTCACGATTTACAGCAATGCGCATGTGCCGAATCATTCAATGCTCATTGTACCATTTATGCCACAATGATATGCGACATGAAAACTTGCTTTTTGCGAGGATTTTTTGTTATCCAAAGCATATTTCGCGATATGATTATGGGGGCGGGGTTAAGTTCTGTCTGAGATGCCATTGGATAACAGTGCTCTACCCCGGTTCAATTTGAATTACAGCCGGTGGAACTCGGGTGTAGACAGAGCGGAAGCATACTTCACAGCACCAGACGAAAGTTAGAAATTGATTTAATTCAACGAAACAGACCAGCAAAAAAAGAGAAAGGAAGAAAGAGAGAGAGAGTATGTGTGTGTATTTGTGTGTGAGTGTGTGTGTTTGAGTGTGTGTGAGTGTGATACGTTTCGGGAAATGCTGTATTCTCAAGAGAGTGTAAGAGAATTTTTGTAATGAAGTGGATATTGAGCAATCTGATCAAGTTGATCAAGAATTTTTTTCCCTTTTAAGAGTTATACTTTATCTGATATATTTATGTATGTAGCGTGTGCTCTGTATAAAAAAAGAAGAAGAAGGAAGTTAAATTAAAAAAGTGATTTAGTAGCACAAATTTCTTATTGGGTGTGTGAGTGATAAGGCACATTCGGATTGGCTTGATTAGGCTGATCAAAATAGCTTTTTCTGAGAATTATGCAGAATTTCATGTCATTTTTCTTACACAAACAGGGTATGATTTGGTAAAAAGACCCAAATATATTGTACTGTATATGCTTGAAAAATGATTTAGCAGCACAAGAAAGAAGAATACAGCTGCTTTTTTGTTGTTGGTAACATCAATTTCATTAATATTATGGATTTGATATTGAATGAAACGCAAATAAAGAATATCATAAAACAAAAAAGTGTATGTGTGTGTGTGTGTGTGTGTGTGTGTGTGTGAGGGAGAGAGAGAGAGGGAGGGAGAGAAAGGAGGAAACTGCCAGCACCACTTTGACGCGATGACCTATAGATGTTAAAAGCAATTTATGTCTTGTGGTAACCAGTTACATCACTAGAGGAATTGGGTCATTCGTAACAATGAGTAAGTGCTTTCGGTATGGGTGATATTACTCCGTCTGACAGCATTTCGATTGACTTCAACGTGTGATAAAAATGGCAATGAAATACTCTAGGCTTACTTGAGTTCAACATAACTCTAAACTACACACACAACCACGACATAATCAAGCGAAATGATTGTTGTGCCAAGTGTACTAAAATGTGTTATAAACTACCGTTATTTTATTCACTTAAAAAAGTATATTGAATTGCTTAAGTTTAATCTTTGACTTCTTGATTTAGAACTAATGTCCTCACCGTATAGTAGCGTTAATCAAAATTTGATTTGGTTTGATTTGATTTGATTTGATTTATTCACAAAATCAAATCATATCAATTAAGCTATAGTAAATAAGATTAAAAAGGAGGTAACATAGAAAAAAGAATGTTTAGTGTTGATGTTTACCCTTGACTTGCTGTAATCTAGCCCCTAGTTTTATGTCATAAACAAAATCTTCTTCCTGATTTCCAACAACTCGACTTCCTTCCGAACTCCAACATAATTGTGTATAGTCTTTCCTCTTTTAAAGGGATCTGAAGTATGTTGATTCAGCCAACTCCCTCAGTCTTTGAGCATTTAGCTTGAAATTTGGCACACCTGACCACTGTGGTACGTAGAAGTGCAAACTTAACCTTTCGTCATTGTTGATCATTGTGTTGCCATGGTAAGCGCGTAGTTTGAATGAAAATCATACAAAAATATTGTGGATTCAGGTGACTCCCTCAGTCTTTGAGCATTTGGCTTGAAATTTGGCACATGCAACCATTATAGTACAGAAATATGCAAACTTTATGTTTCATCATTGTTGAACAATGTGTTGCCATGGTAACAGTGCATTTTGAATGAAAATCATACAAACATTTAGATTCTCCTAACTCTCTCTGTTTAGAGCATTTTGGCTTCAAATTTGGCACATGTTACCTCTAAATTACCTAGATGTGCAATAATTCTTTTGTCAGTGTGGAAAATGTGTTGCCATGGTAACAGTATATTTTGAATGAAAATAATACACTAATATTGTGAATTCAACTAAGCCCCTCATCCTTTTAGCATTTGGCTTGAAATTTGGCACATGTGACGGCTATGATATATAGTTGTGCAAACTTCATTTTTTTTCTTAATGTCAAACATTGTGTTTCCATGGTTACACAATTTTTGATAAAAACCATAGAAATCGTCAGTTTATTTATCTTGCACACTCAGTTCTTGAGCACTTGACTTGAAATGTGGGACATGTGACTAACAGTGAGCAATACATTTATTCACTGTTGAACAGTGCATTGCCGTGGTATTTTTTTTCATTAAAAAGTTTAAAAAAAATAAATAATCCTGGTTGAGCTAATTCCCTCAGTTGTGGGTGGGGATATATCAATCACAATGAGTGATCATTAGTTCTAGTTCAAACTTCATATATCTTACTGATATTGCTGCTTTCAGGCAATTAACATTTATGTTTTGGCTTTTGTTTCCTTCTTTTATTACACTCAAATCGGATTATTTTGGTTTTGACTATTTTTCCGTAGGAGCCATACTCTGCATTGTTTCATGTCATAGGACATTTGGTGTTTGAAAACGTTATCCTTTAACTTGTATAATATTCTGGGCAACTATACTCGACACTTGCTACTCATGGATTTCCGATCTTACAGATCCTTCGCATACAAACCATCATTCCTTCACTCTCATACAAACGAAAACATTGGCATTCCAACAACCAATGTGGAGAAATTATTACGAATCACAGCCAAATCGACACATACACATTGACACCCAAGCACAATTATACTCACACACACGCATGAACATCCCCCCCCCCCCCACACACAAGCGAACACATAAAACATGCTCACACGATCTTGCCATATGACTAAATGTGTGTATTAAGGTGTAAAAGCATACAGAAATTATATCATCCTTTCCTCTCTCTATAGTAAAACGAGGAATGTTCGCGTGCATTTTAATTTTGCGAATTTTGCGAGCGCAAAGATTCGCAAAATTAAAATGCACATGAAAGTTGTTGTCTACACTATACGCAATGAATGTTAGAGGCAACTCGCGAAAATCAATGCCACGAAAAAGGTCGTCAGCTCAAATTCTCGAAAATTTCATGCCGCAAAAAATATCGTGTTTTACAGGAGGTTAATTTCCTTCCTCGGAAACGCGGCGATGTTGCTTGACTAAAATATCCTGCAGTGAAAAAAAACCAAACAAACCTCTTTTGAATAAAATTCTTTGAAATCAATTTTTGACATTATTAAGTTACGATCGATATCTGTCCTTCTCCATATTTCCGTCTGCCTCTCTTTTCTCCGTGTGATGTCAGTCAGTATACACTCTGGGTTCGTGTCAGTTCTGTGTTCCATAATAAAGCCATCTGTTGTAGCATTCTTCGATTTAAAGCCTGTTTCTTGTATTTTTTCACAAAATGTTCATGTTAAAAAACGGTTCATATTCCTAATTAAAAGTTAAATTGTAGTTTATTGAGTCTTATTATCTTGGTAATTATTACTATTCTGTTCTCTCTCTCTCTATATATATATATATAATCATATATATTTATATAATTATATATATATATATATATATATATATATATATATATGAATTAAGAATGTGACAAGCAATGGTTAGACTTGCAGGTGATGACCTCGTGATCTTTCAATCATCAATTCATTTTATCACTTTTAAAGAAAACCAGTGTCAAAATATAAGTGATGGTTGAGTGAAAGCAGTATTCTTCAAAATTTGTTTTTCATTACAAGTACGCTTTCAATCGCCTCGTTGCAAACTTAGGTTAAGGGTACTATCATTATCCCTGCTTTTTGAAAAGGCATAAGTCAAATAATGCTCTCTCATTATGGCAGAATAACGAAAACATGTTAAATTTGCTTTATATTTTCTTTATATCATGCTGTCCATAATGAGGTTTGGAAGTGTAGTAATCTTCTTAGTTTTTGCGATTACGGCAGCGAGAATATAAAAATTCATAACTTTTGAATCGATTATCTGATATTTTTTAAACTTTCATTCATATTTCTTACTGATTTTGCTGCTTTCAGGCAAATTAACATTTATGTTTCGGTTTTAGTTTCCTTCATTCTTGTCATTTCACACACACAAGCACACACACATACATACACACACATACGTACACACACGCACGTACACACACATGCATACATCCACATACATTGTGCACACACAGAAGAGAGTAGGGAAAGAGAGGGAGGGAGGGAGGGGGGAGTAGAGGGGGAGCGAAGGGCAGGTCAGCATTCTCGATGCAGGGTGAAGAAAAAAGAACAATTCCAAGCAGTCAAAGTAATCATGGGATACATTGAGCTAATCAAATATTTCTTTAGATTACTAGAGAATGATTTCAAACTAATAGAATCTTTTATATTTTTCTCGAGTGAATTCCAAAATTTAGGGCCACTGTAAATAAACGTGGATTTTGTAAATAGAATTCGGGTAAGGGGCAAATGATACTGCTCTCTCCGTTTTTATTTCTTTTCTTGTCTTATTTCCCACCTCCATCTTGTCCTTTGTTCCTCATCTCAGCCTTTTAGTTATTTTTTCTGTTTGTTTGTTTTTAATTAAAAGTTTGTAAGCAACTTATCAAAGTGGAAAGTCAGTGAAATGAAATGAAAATGAAATGAAATGTTCTCGCTAGAACTGGATAAAGATAAATATAGCTAGTATACTCACTGTGTCTTTTCCATTATGGAGAGATAGGAAGACCAATGTATGGATCCAGAATAGGACTTACAGAAGAAGATGGTCTGCTTGTCCAGTAATAGAAGAAGCTGTCTATGTGGGGACATTTGGAAAACGCCACTCAGAAAGCCCGTTGTTCAGATATAAAACTATGAGAGGTAGAAGAGAAAGCCAGGCCTGACGTAGGAAAACTGGATGGATTGACAGCGATCTCGTAGTCGATAAATGGAGGAATGGCCCAAGAGCAAATGCACTGACACTTAAAGCAGAAATTTGTAGAGAATCTAGAAATATGACAAGTTTGATATCTACGGAAAGCTAAGAAGCTAGTTAACAAAACTGGATATCTTTAAGACGATGTAACTTTACCCCTAAACTGGTTTTGAGATTTTAAAAACACCCCATTTCCATGACCACGTAGCTCCGTTCGCTACAAGAAACATCAGATTTGTTGTTGTTGTTATTCTAAAGGAAGAAAGAAGAGATAGAGAAACTTGGGGTCCTATGCAAATAATTTACCCCAGACAACACCAAGATATACAAAAGCATTATAAATCTTTGAGATATAAACAAGAATATTAGATACTAACAAGAATATAAGATACTCGGATTTGAGCGACGTCACCAAATGTGTATGAGCTGATTTGCAGTACGGCTGTAATATATGAGACCCGCTCTGTCAAAACCCGATACTTCTCGGCAAATGTGATTTCGCGCTACAGCCTGAAAAAGGTCAAAAAATTACCTCAAGAACCAAATTAACATTTTGGTATCACGTTGTATGGGAAATTTTCTAGTTTCTGATTGATATCAAGAACATTTCGAAATACAACCTACAAAAAGTGGAATTTTGAAGAGAAAAGTGGGATGTCAATCTCAAAAGTTGGCCAAAATCTTACGTCTAAAGACCAAATTGCCTTCGCCTACGGCGAAAATGACTGTTCTTTTGGCGATCGTGTCTTAGATATTCTGCATTGAATCCTGACACATTTGGTACCTACAGAAAGCTCTACCTCTGCTTATTCCAAATATGGTTATGACATGATGTTATGATACTCACTTTCATTCATTAATTCGTCTGAAACATGCGTAAGTTTATGCAAATCGTCTCCCAGACGCGTAAACAGCCTTGTTACCAAGACACGTGATCGAAATACGTGTTTACGATTGGTCAACTGCGCCGAGGACCCCCTAGTTTACAAGCAACCTACGTGTTATACTAGCTGTTTCAAAAAACATTTCTCATTTTTCATTCCTAATAATTAAAAAACGATATATCAGATAACATTGTCATTAATATGAGTGAAAGCTGAATAGTGTACAATTTGGTTGGAGGTGGTTTAAATATGAAAGCATAAATCAGTTCATGAAATCCATGATTAATTTCACAGTTAGGTTCCAGATTTCGCTCTATTTTCAACCCTCTGTACAAAATTTCACTTTGCACAGGGGTTAATTGGTGTGTATGGGAGTGTGTGGTTAACACCCTGACAATGGTCCTAAACAATGGGTAGGGTGTGAATGCTTCATCACAACTAGTCTTTATTCAGCCTCTGGCAGTATCTGTGTAAAGTCAAACGCCTGCCGATACTGTCGTTGGGTCTTGACAGTGCTCTCCCTACTTAATCTGAAAAACGAAATTACAATGAATACCTTCTGTTCTATCGTAAACATGGTGACAGGAAGCAAAGAAAATCAATTAGAGTATACACTTGTGTAAATGGACCCTTAAATAAATCTACTGTGAAACATATCGCCCCAATGATAAATGGTGCTGAACTCTTCACCAAAAATGATTTCTTTTTATCAAAAAGCGAAAAATTTGTCAGACTATTTAATTAGTAGACAGTTGTATTAAATGAGGAACTTTAGATCATTTATGCTTATTTATATCCCAAATTTAGTGATATGTGAAGCAAAAATTGAAAATGATTGCCAGCTGGAATGGAATGTGGTGTTCGCAAGCACATGGAAACGTTAATGTGCTTCCTTTTTCCATGTGCATGCATTTTGCCCTTTACCGTGCATGAATCCAGACTAGGGCAATCCACATGAATTATTGATTAAGCATTCATGTGCCTGGGAGCACGAGACCAACGCCTAGTCAACAGGTGGTTCAGGCATGTCCATTGTTCAGGGCCATTGTCAGCACACACTCACATGTACACATCATTGGTTCCTGTGCATAGTTCAATTTTTGTATAGAGGGTTAAAATTTGACCAAAATCTGAAACCTTACTTCAAAATCAATCTTAGGTTTAATGAACCTGATTTATGCTTTCACATTCAAATTACCTTCAACCAAATTGTACACTATTCAGCTATTATTTATATCAATGACAGTTTTATCGGATGAATAGGGCCTAGTTTTTGAACTATTAATGATCAAAAGTGGAAAATGTTTTTTGAAACACCTAGTACTCTGGGAATCGCTGCAGCAGCGGTGCATGCTTGCATGCAACACGTGTATCGTGACTGCTGCTCAGCACAGAAATGTTGCAGTTTCCCGCTTTGTTAGATTGTTGTTATTTTTAGCAAGTTGAGGTAGAAATTAAAATTTAAACCAACACACAAGAGAAAAAGAAGGTCACATTTATCTTACAAACCCTCATCTTGCCATTTCGAAGAAGAAAGAAGCTGAAATCACGGCATCAAGGAATGCTTCTTCACTGCCGATTCTGCTGGTATGTCGTGCGTACACCTGATCACGGCGATCGCGAATCTGGAGCTGATTACGGTAGGTTGTGTGCTTTTCAAACGTCGTATTTCCGTAAATTTATGGGTGTAAAAATATTATCCAATCAATAACAGCTCCTTGACTTGGTTATCATTCTTCATGAGTATGTAAGATTACCTCAGTTATACACAATTCCCCCACAATGATCGATTTGTTGTGTCAATAATAACAGCAAATTGTGGCTGTACGAAGGAACAGCTGATCACGGCGGTCGTGAATCTTGAGCTGACGATAGATTTTGTGCTTTTAAAACTGTTTTTCCGTAAATTTATGGGTGTAAAAAATGATTCCAATATACACAAACAAACAAACAATTTTACGATGCAAATATAAAGTTTTGGCGGACGATTTATTCTAGATTGAGAACAAATAACTCACCAATTTCCTGAAAAATGCACAGTTTGCCTATAGATTGTATACGGAAATCTCACTGGGTTGCATACACATTTGGTGACATCGCAGATACGGCACTTTTCGTAGCCGCATGGAACTTTTTTCCAGTGCTCAAATTTGGTAAAAATAAAGATTCTTATATTAAAGCAGAGGCAACTTTATTGCGTGATTTATGTTCGAAATTGATCAAAATAACATTCAATCAGTGATGGAAGACATGCAATTTATATGATATTATTTCCTATAAATTTCTTCTTTAAGAGAATGCCGGCGGTTCCACGAGGACTAATCAACAACAGCGCTACGGCGCTTTTTTTTTATCTGCCTGTTTCTTTGTTTGTTTGTTTGTTTTTATATTGATGAAATCAAAACTGTAAGCAGGGCCGGCTTTCCAACATTTTCTTATGATGATTTTTTGAGATAGTGCTAAACCTCTAATGAAATATTAAGAGCATAATACTTATCCAAGAGGAATTTAAAGTTCATATATGATGAAAATTAGTTTTAGAACCATTTTTTTTCCTAAGTATCATTCAGAAAGTGAAAGACTGAACCCTCACCTCAACCAAAACTATACCATCCCTTTTACATGCGTATATTTTGGAAATTTGTGTTCTCTTTTTTTTTTTGGGGGGGGGGAGATAAAATGCACTGCATTTAGTTGTGACGATAAGAAAAACACTCTCATCACTTCAGTTCCATTCAGTTCTATTTGATCTAAATGTATTTTTTCTCTTGTGCCATTTAATGGAACAGGAAACTCATATCCCTTCTTCTGCTGCAATTTGTTGGAGTATAAAAAAAAACAGAAGAGTTCGATTCTGTAGTTCGGCTGAACAAAATTGTTTAAATCACAGCGAAATGAATTAACAAAAAAATGACAATGATTATTATCAAACTGATGCAAGTTTAGCTTCTAAAAATCAACTCTTGTTTCATATTCGGGCTTTCACTTGCATTTTCCCTGCCATTTAAGTCATCATTCATTTTCATTCTATGTGCTTTCAAATTCATATGTTTGAAGCGGTGCAGTGATTTTGATCAAACGTTTTCACGTTTAATGCTTTCAAGTTCGTTTAAGGCAGCCAGATCAATGGTCACAGATTCAAATTCGGATGTAAACATTCAATCTCGTGTTTGAGCATGGATTTTCAGGTTGTGCATTCAAATTAGTGCGGTGGGCTCGATAAGCACTTAAAAGCACTTTCATGCGATCTTCACTATTGAGCATAGAGTTACTTATAAGGCATATTATATAATTATATTCAGAATTAAGCAAGAGTAATTATGTCTAGCTAATCATTGTTTTGACATTCATTTCTCATCTTAAATTTTATCGTGGTAATCAGCAGTTGTTTATCTGGAAAAAAATACAGATTTTCTTTTTTCCTTTTGATATACATGTTATGTAAACTACATAAAATCCTCACTAATTTCATCACGTCACTACATGGCTCAATTTATTGAAAGTGAACCAGCAATCAAGTAGACCCTATTATACTATAACGACTCTGCACTGTTGTGGTTTAAAGTGTGTTACCCCGCATCTTCGTATCAATAAAAGTAAAGAGAACTGAAGTGGTGTTAGGATCATTCCATAAGACGGCATGCTCGAACAAAATTTAACGGAGGTGTATTTGCACTTTACCGATATAAGCTGACTGGACTTTTAATTTTTTTTTCTGTTGCAATGTCAAAGGTAATAAAGTCATTACCGTATTAATACCATCGATTGAGTGAATAATGAATACTAAGATTTAAAATTTTTGAAGTCGTAGGATTGCGAAAATATGAGAAAGACAAGGATTTGAGTCTGATCAACCAAATGGTGCCATATCACAATTTCTCATTAAACACGTAAATCATCACTATCAAGAAATACTATATAGCGGGATGTCTGCTCGCTCATAGCCTCAGCGGACGCTGAATACAGATGACTGATGATGTCATGCACTTACAAGTACAACCTTGTCATTCACAATTCCATATGCGAGATCTGTAATCGTGTTTAAACATAATCAGTATATCTTAATGCATATGTCCATTCCAAGGTTTTCATTTCAGCAAGCAAACGTTTCTAGATTTTGCATTCATTCTGGGGGGGGGGTGTAGTTGCATAACATAAATATAACGATGGGATGTGGATGATTTGTTTTGTAACTATGATATAAAAAAGCTTCTAATGAAAAGTAAAAAGATCAAACTTGACTATTGATTTCTCTGCGCTGAAAAGGTTGACTTTTAAGAAGAGATTATGTAAGTTTCCAACTTTCCATTCTTTTCTTTCTTTCTTTCTTTTGCTTCATTAGAGGCAAATTAATTAGTATCAAGTACAAGTCTAACTATAGAAGTAGTAGCCTACATAAGCGGCTAAGACTCACCGATTAAATATCTTTAATTTCTGTCACCCCTTTCAATAGCAAGACGAAATAATGACAGATTTTCCAACAGGGTTTTGAAAACGAGGTCATGAAATAAAGGGAATCATTTCCATTTCTTTATTTCTTGCAAGCACATTCAGAAAAAAAGGCCGGCATTCTCTCTAGCGAATGTCATATTTAAAGTACTTCATGTGTATAAATTTCATCTCATAATGATGTGTCAAAATAAACGACAGCCTCTGTAGAAAGGCAACAGTCGAATAACACATGGATATAACCATCTCGTACTTTAGAAGCGTTGTCCATAATCACTTTAATCAAAGTTGCCATTCACACAGTGATGAATGGCTATAGAAAGTGAAATGACGAAGCGTAAAACAGCAGCAACAACAACAAAATTGTCGAAATGTGGGGAAAGACACAGGTTCAGCAGTTATTCTGAAGTTTATCATTCTGAAACACACAAATTCCTGATGCCTAAAAGTTCGTTTGTACGAAAGTGAAAAAACGAATTTGTTGATCGGAACATTTATGTCGTTATTCCTAAGGTTTGTTAATTCCAATGCTATGATACAAGGTTCGTTATTCCGACGGTTCGTTGATCCGAAAATGAATGGAATTATTATGTTTTAACGCACCTTCAGATTTACGAGCCTTCGGAGTAGCAAGCAATCAGAATAATGAACTGTAATCTTAATTACAAGTGTATTTGTCACGTATACCACGTATTCCGTATAGTCATATGAGACGTTCATGCGTATATCTAAAAAAAAAAATCATAATCAATATGTTTGGATGCACAATTTATGTTCATATCGAAGTTTCCGTTTCAAAGAGCAATCGTTGCTGGTAAATTGAATACATTCTGTGAAGAAAAAAAGAGAGTGTGGTAATTTAACAAGATTGACGGAGATGGGGGTATAATTATTATAATGATTGGGGGTTTTTCAACAATCTCACGCAATAGATCAGTTAAAAGCTCCTGAGATGAAAAGTTGAGAAATCAAGCTTGAGTATTGATTTCCCTGTGCTGAAAACATTGAGTTGTTATAATTGAAGAGGACATTGGATGTTTTAAGTTTCATTTTTTTTTTACTTCACTTCTTCGTGAGTTCTTATTTTACCTTATGAAAGTCAAGTAACGTATTACCGATTGAGTATTTCCCCCTTTCTGGTTTTATCTCTTTTTCTCAATCACGTATAAACAAAAAGGGTGGTGGAGTCGCAGCATATATAAAACAAAATTTTCAACCGAGATGTCTCTCTGTTTCAGTCCCTGTTGGTATAGAAATTATTTGGATTTATATGCGACCGCCTCGTCTCCCTCGGTCAATTTCAAGTATTATTTTGTGTACAGTATATTTTCCTCCCAAAAACCCAAACGCTGAATTATATATTGACCATATTTTAACTAGTTTGGATTTTTTAGCTACAAAGTACCCAAATGCAGGCTTTGTTATAGCTGGAGATTTCAATGATTTGGATGTTACTCAAATACTGTTATTAGAGAATTTCAAGCAAGTTGTGAATAAACCCACAAGAGGTCAGAATATTTTAGATAAGATTATCACTAATATCAGTCATGTTTATGATTCAGTTGAGATTTTATCACCCCTTGGGATGAGTGATCACAATTGTATCTTTTGGTGTCCCTTACACCAACAATATAAGTTTGAAAATTCAGGTAATAGGAAGAAAAAAAGAATTGTTCGACCCTTAACTGATAGTGGTATTCGTGAGTTTGGCAGCTGGATAACACAGCACACTTGGGAAGAACTTTACATTACCACTGATGTTTCTGAAATATGTGATATGTTTTTGCAGGTTTTAAAGCACCGAATAGATCAGTTTTTACCTGTGAAAGAAATAAGTATTTATGAGAATGATAAACCATGGATAAACTGTGAAATTAAAATATTGATGAAAAAAAGACAAAAAGCATTTATTGATAAGAATGTTAATTTATGGAAATATTTTAGAAACAAAGTGCAAAGAGCAGTAAAAGTAGCCAAGGATAAATTTTATAATGAAAGAATACAAAGGTTGAAAATTAACAATCCTGCTGATTGGTATAAACATATTAAATTGATGACTCATGGAGTTCAATGTCAAATGCAGATTGATGTACCTGATATTAGTGAAAAAGAACGTCACAATTCTGAGTATGTAGCAAATTATATTAATGAATTGTTTTTATCTGTAACAACCGATTTTTATAAACTGGACAGATCACAGTTACCTGCATATCTGCCTTCACCTTATGAATGCCCAGTCATACAACCACATGATGTTTTCAATAAGTTACGTAAGTTGAGTTTACGAAAATCAACTGTGTCTTATGATTTGCCAGTGAGAATAATCCGAGAATTTGCTTATGAGATATGTTTTCCTTTATGTCATATTATCAACATTGCCTTTAAGCAGGGTACTTTCCCAAAAATGTGGAAATATGCTGAAATTATTCCAATTCCCAAATGTTTTCCCCCAGTAGTATCTGAGTTGAGACCAATAGCTCTGACCTCTTATTTTGCTAAGATTGCTGAGTCTTTCATAGTTAAATGGCTGTTAGAAGACATTAGGGACCAAATCGATATCAATCAGTTTGGTAACCGCCCTGGTCTTTCAACTTGTCATTATTTGATTGCAATGCTTCATAACCTGTATAAAAATGCTGAAAAGCAAAGCAATGTATCAACTATGGTTTTAACAGATTTTTCGAAAGCATTTGACCGAATTGATCATAACATTCTGATTCATAAGTTGGTATTTATGAATGTGCGCCCATTTGTTATTTCATTAGTTGTGGATTTTTTATATTGCAGACAACAGGTTGTTAAATACAATGGCAGTATCTCTGATATTAGAGAATGCAATGCAGGGGTTCCGCAGGGAACAAAACTTGGACCGGTTTTGTTTTTGATTATGATAAATGATGCTTGTAAAGATTGCCCTTTTTCGCTTTATAAATATGTTGATGATTTGATTATTGTAGAGGCTAGGAATAGAAATCAACCATCTCAGATACAAAAACAAATTAATGCACTGGCAAGTTGGTCATTGTCGAATAACATGAAACTTAATCCTCAGAAATGTGTTTTTATGACAATTTCTTTTATGAAGCAATCAATTCAGCAAAGTTTGTGTATCAACGAAATTTTTTTGAAAGAAACAAGCATTGTTAAGATTTTAGGGGTGTATTTTCAGCAGAATCTCAAATGGGATGCACATGTTTCTGAAATGGTGAAAAGATGCAATAGGAGATTGTTTATGTTACGCAAATTGAAACACTTTAATTTATCAATAGTTGATCTTATTACAGTGTATACAGGATATATCAGACCAATTCTAGAATATTGTGCCCCACTTTTTCATTCGAGTCTTACAAAAAAACACACAGAGGTAATAGAAAAGATTCAAAAACGTGTATTGAAAATCATATTAGGTTGTAATTATGTTACATATGATATGGCCTTACAAGTGTGCAATTTATTATCTTTAAAAGAAAGGAGAAGGAAATTGTGTTTAGATTTTGCTCTGCAGTTAGAAAAGCACCCCAATCATTCATTGTGGTTACCGGATCAAAGAGATGTTAAAATCAATTTAAGAAATACTACAAAATATTCTCAACTGCATTGTAAAACTGATCGGTTTAAGAAAAGTGCAATACCGTATTTTATTGATATACTGAATGATTATTACTGCAATGACTCTTAGTAGAGTTTTTTATTCTCACTACTGTCTAATGTGTTGGTAAATTTATTTATATAGTTATATGTATAGGAGTTTGCAGCGTGGTGGGTAGGGAAGACAAATGATATATTTGATTAGGAAATTTTTATGTATTTTATGCATGCTAGGAAACCCCACTTTTTCCATACTGCACTCAAAGTTAGTTGTTAGACATTTACACAATGTACAATACATGTAGGTGGGCCTGTCTTTAAACGTGCACTTAGCACAGGTACATTGTATGGGCGTGTGTTGGGTGTGGTCTTGTGGACATGACGGTGCTTGTGTGTGTGTGTGAGTAATGTATGTGTGTGTGTGTTTATGTGTGTGTGTGTTTTCCCTGTGTGTACGCATAGTGTATATGTATGTAAATGTATGCGCGTGAATGTGAGTGTGTACATGTACATACGTTGTATTGTACATCGAGCATGTGCACTGTGTTTATGCTCATGCGCGTTTGTGAGTGTTGTACAGATATGCGATCTACACATCAATGTACAGTACTGTATGTGTGCATGTGTGTGTGTGAGAGAGAGAGAGAGAGAGAGAGAGAGAGAGAGAGACAGAGTGAGTATGCCAGTGAGAAATGCTTTAGGTATGAGTGGGTAGTGAATGTGTGTACAATACGGGGGAGGGGGATGATCACCTCACCAACAAAATAATGTTACTGCAAGTATTTGTGGAATGTATAGTGTAGGTTGTTGACGCGTCTTTCCAACCACACTGCAAACTCCTGTACTCCCTTTTGTATCTGTAGAAGAGCTTACATTTTTTTTTTTCTTCTTCTTTCGACAATGAGTTGAGTAGCCCTGAGTGTTTCTTCCTTTTCTTTTTTTTTTTCTGTGAAAAAAAAAAATTAGGAGTGTACCGCTACTGTTTATAAAATGTCCATTCATTTTTTTTCTTTTTGTATTTATATAATAATCTGTAGCGTTAAAAATGTATTAGTTGTGTATACAGAATGTTTGAATGTAATGTATTTTTTTATGTATTATGATTATGTTATTATTTCATCTGTTTTGCTGTATAATCTCTGTATATCTGTGTAATTCGACTTTTAGTCGCCGACTCAGATTTTATTTGAATAAAGACCTTTTAATCAATCAATCAATCAATCATTACAAGTTGACCAAGTGCATCAGTCATTTGGATTGATCAATTCAAATCAATATAATTCAATTCAATCTTTTATTGTCTGATTTAAAAAAAAATACAGAAAATCTTCCTCCACTGGCAAGATAACAGAGCATTACATGACAAGAATAACAAACAGATCACATATAAAACAAGTGACTGATAATTAATGAACAATTCGATACATCATCAAACGATATATCGTAACTAATTAAACTGAAATACTAATGAAATGAAGAGGTATGTTTGAGACTATGAAAATAGAACATTAAAATATACTATTGATGCATTGAATATTTTCAACATGCTGACGTCTGACTATGACAAATATATATCAAAAATGCAAAGTCATAAATACAAAATTGCACCGGCCCTAAAAATATGTTGGGAGTGAAACATGTGTGATGTACATAATGTACATTATACAGAACCCAGGGATCACATGTCGCATGTGTGCTCAAGAAGAGCAGGAATAAGAAGAAAAAATAGAGGTGGAAAAGGATGGAGAGGGTTCCATAGAACAGCTGCCTCTATGGGCACACATTGTAATACAGTGTTGTTATGCAAATATGCATGCACACGTATGCCAAAATGTTCCGTGATCATTCCAATAAAATAACAGAGTGCAACAATGAATGCTGCATAATGCAAATGTAAATCACAGTCCATGTGTGCTCAGGAAGCAAAATAGAAAAGATAGAGGGAAAGAAGCAGAAGATAGACGGGAGGGGGAGGGATTTCCAGGAAAAGCTGCCTATGTGGGCACACATACAATGTGATATGATTTACATAAATACATATATCAAGATTCCATTAGTCAATTCACAAAGAGCTTTAAATAACTTCCATAATGAGACATATCGATAAAAGCACATAGAATTGCACACTTATACATGGTGAGCTGTCTTGAAAACCTGTCAATACAACAGCGTTATCCTATAGTAATGATATTGCATTAATTACACTGAAAAAGTGCCCAGAAAAAAGCAGGAACCATGAAGAAAAGAGCACAGGATTCCAGGGAAGAAGAGAAATGGGGAAAGGGAAGAAAGGAGTAGGCCTTTCAAGAGAGATGTTTATCAAAACTCACAAAGAATGTAGTATGCAATGTACATGCAGTTGAAATGCATGAATGAATAACATTCCAATGTCATTCACAAGGCAGCCTTATAGTTCAACGGTGAAAAACAATAATAAGGCACATTCTATTACGCATGAATGAATAAAATTGCATTCATATCATTTATAGACTGTCTCATAAAAATATACAAATATCACAGTGATTATCTCAATAAATAATCGCCATATACATGTATCACACTGCATGTGCACCCACTAGTAGGAACCAAGAGAGGAAAGAGAGAGAGAGAGAGAGAGAGAGAGAGGAAAACAGAAAATAGAAGAAAAGGGTTGAGAGCTTCCAAAGAACTACACGTGCGGGCACACATGCAACATAATTATCGTAAAAGGCATTTGTACAATATAAATCATAACAAACTTTCCGGGTTCAAATTCAAATCTATCAAAACATGTGGGCTATTGGAATTGACAAAACAGAATATTGAACGAGAACCTGTGCACCTCATCAGTGGTTCCACAAACAATCAACCGAACAGGTTAAAATCATTTGACCATGCAATTAACAATATCACCAGCATGGAAAAGGAATAACAGAATAACAAGGAAAGCTAAGGAACCAGAGTCACACAAGTACCCGAGAACAACATAATTTATAGAGTAGAGTAAGAGAAATCAGGAAAAGAAGTACTGATAGAAAGAAGAATTAGCAGGAAGTACCACGGTACGTGCAAAGACACATAATATCCTCTACCGTTTAAAAGAACCATTGAAGATGTGAATGGCATTCGGAACAAAAGACTGGCTGAATCTAAAACGCACTGTTTTAGGAACAGTCAAACGAATGCCTGACCGGTTATACTTAAATAGGTGACGCACCTGTGGTCGACTGTCGAGCTTGTGATAAACTGTACTCGGATCATTTCATCATTAGCTGTACTATTGATACAGCTAAACCTAAGCAACATGATGCAACATCGCATTGCAGAAACTTTCGAAACTTAGACAAGGGTTCCTTCATCATGGACATCAGTGAAGCGTTTCATGACTTTCCTTTCGACGGTGATGTTGATGATCAGGTTGCATTCTACCACAGTACCATTCTGGATGTGCTCAACAAACATTGTCCGTCTACCAAGCGTGTTCGTTTTTGCTGTCATCCACCTTGGTATACGAATGAAATTCACCCAGCGAGACGTTCACGGCGAAAACTCGAAAGGCGCTGGAGAAAGTTACAAACACCAGACAGCCGCCATCAGTACCTAACTCAGATTCATGCCGTCTGTCGTCTCATTCACAAGGAGAAATCAAAGTATTACAGAGAAAAGTTGAAAAGTGCAGATGTGAAGAACGTGTTTCGTGTCCTGAACACACTCTTGAATAGGTCACCAGCTATCCTACCTGCAGACATGCCATCTACATGTACATCATTGCCTGACAGATTTGCCACATTCTTTGTAAAGAAAGTGGAAAAGATTAGAGAAAATCTCCAACTTAGGAACGAGGAATCGCATACTGACGTCTGTTGAAGTGGATCGATTGTGGATACATCTGGAGCCGAGCTGGCAGATTCGGATGCCATCACAGCTCAGGAGGTGTACAAATTGATTCACTCTGCGCCTAATAGGCTAAGTCATGTTTGCTATAGACCCACTGCCTACGTGGCTGCTGAAGGAGACCATCAACACTTTTCTCCCCTACATTTCATCAATTGTTGACACATCACTCAGTAGTAGTGTCTTCCCATCGTCGTTGAAGGAAGCTGTGGTGACTCTCCGATCAAGAAACCAAACCTAAATCGTGATAACTTGAAAAACTACTGACCGGTCTCCAATCTCTCATTCCTTTCAAAGATATATGAGAAAGCTGCTTTGTCTCAACTCTCCAACTACCTGGATACGAATGATATCTATGTTGAGAACCAGTCAGCTTACCGACGTTGGCATAGTACTGAGACTACTCTCTTGAAGGTACAAGACGACATCCTCAGAGCGCTGGACAACAAGCTCGTTACCTTCATCGTCTTCTTAGACCTGTCTGCCGCATTTGACTGTGTTGACCATGATATTATGTTGGCTCGCTTAACGAGCAACTTTGGCATCTCCGGGAGTGTGAAAGCTTGGTTCACCTCTTACTTCTCCGACCGCAGCTTCAGGTTGAAGGTTACAAGTGAACTTTCGGAACCAATGTATCTTGCTTTCGGAGTACCTCAAGGTTCCGTACTAGGCCCGCAACTTTTCAGTCTATATACTCAACCCATGGCTGACATCATCAACCACCATGAGGGCATACAGCATCATAGCTATGCTGATGATGTGCAACTCTACACCTCTGCAGACCCGAAGGACAGTCAGGCAATTGAACTTGCTCTCACCACATTATCTGCATGTGTCAGCATGGTCAGGGACTTACAGCTGTGGATGCAGGGTAATCTGTTGAAACTGAACTGTGACAAAACTGAGTTCCTCGCTGTTTCTAATCTGCGGTTCCATCCCTTGATATCTGATGTCACCCTGACTGTTGGTAATGTCGTCATTCATCCATCAAGTTCAGTAAGAAGCCTGGGTGTCGAAATTGACTCCTCCATGAAGCTGAATCACCACGTTTCTTCTCTAAGCAGTTCGCTTCATTTTCATCTCTCAAATATTTGCACGTATCAGGCCTTTCCGCGATCAGAAAGCTTGTGAGCATGCTGTGAGAGCTCTCGTTACCTCAAGAATAGACTATGCAAACTCCATTTATTTATTTATTTCCGTTTTATTTCAACAGGGTAGCCCTTTCAGTTAAAAAACTGCTCTACCAAGGGGCCCTGCACAATAAAAAGATACAAAACATATATTCAAATGCACAACGTTACAATCAATCAAAACAAACGTAAACATATCAACCAGATAGAAAAAAAAGGGTGTGTTACAAAATTATACTATGATAAAAATACAACATGAATAAGAATGAAAGAAACCGAGAGAATATAACGCGAGTTAACAAACAACTATAACAACAACAACAAAACAAATGATATCTCAGTTACCGGTGTCATAGAAATAAACATGATATGTATTGCACTCTGTTCTTCCTCGTAAAATATCACAATAGGGTTAAAACTTGAGAGATAAGATTCTACTCTGCTTTTTAAATATAGAAAAAGATGACAAAACTTGCATAAAACGAGGTAAGTCGTTCCAAAGGTTTGACCCTTGATAATGCAGAGATCTCTTATAATATTCCGTACGGGGTGTATTGATTTTTAGTGGGCAAGAGAGTGCATATCGAGTTCGCAAATTGACTTGACGAAAAACAACTATTTCTTTTAAATACACTGGCACCATATCATTGATCAATTTATACATAATAAGATACGTTTGGTATTGCCTCCTTTGTATAATCTTTTGCCAGTTCAATTGTCTTAAAAGAGTAGTACTGGATATTGAAAAATCAGCATTTAAAACCAAACGAGCATATCTATTTTGCAATTTTTGTAATTTCTTGATATTGCACTTTGAACTTCTGCCCCAGATTACAAGACCATAATCAATATGCGGCAAGATTAATGCATTATACAACATAATTAAAATATTTCGTGGAATGTTCTTTCTTAACTGTCGGATATACCCTATGATTTTAGAAACCTTCACATATACCTTCTCAATTTGTTTATTCCATGTGAAACACTCATCCAATACAACACCCAAATATTTGAATTCATAAACTTGGTCAATTATGTCCTTATTATATTTGATAACTAAAACAGCATTACACTCTCCGTTTTGTACCAATCAACATACATTTACATTTCTTAACATTCAATTCTAAATCATTAAATTCCACCCATCTGCATATCTTCTTAAACTCCTTTTGCAACAATTTAGAAACAACATTAATATTTCTGTCTTTACAAAAAACTGCAGCATCATCCGCATATAAACACAATTTTGTACTATGTAAAAATGACAACTTGCACATGTCATTTATGAATATAGAAAAAAGCAGAGGTCCCAATATTGACCCTTGTGGGATTCCTACTTCAATATTTCGAGATTCTGACAATATTCCCTGAAAAAATACACATTGTTGGCGATCAAGGAAATAATTTCTAAACCAATTCAGTTCAACGTCATGAAAACCATATCTTAATAACTTATTGAGTAAAATAATATGTGAAACTGAGTCAAAAGCTCGTTTGAAATCTAAAAACAAACATCCTGTAACATAACCTTCGTCAATATTCCTTAGAATATATTCATTTAAATCCAGTAATACAGTTGTTGTTGAATGCATTGGGCGAAATCCAGATTGACAATCACTTAATAAGTTATTTGAAATGAAGTAATCATACACTTGCTCATACACAGCTTTCTCAAAAATTTTCATGACGTGACATATAACAGAAATGGGTCGATAATTGCTAACATTGTCCTTATTTCCACTCTTGAATACAGGTGTAACTTTAGCCTTTTTCCAATCAGAAGGTATAATTGATGAATGAAGTGACAAATTAAACAAATAAGTAAGCGGTTCGGAGATAAAGGACGAAGCAATCTTTAAAAGATACGGGTGTAGGTTGTCAAGACCACATGATTTACCACTGTCAAGTTTAAGCAATTCCCTCTGTACAAATTCACATGTAACATCCGAGAAAATAAAAGGGTCCAGTTTCTCGATGTCAGCAAAGGACGCGATTGGCACTTTCTTGTTGTCGTGTGTGAGAACTGTTATGCGACCGTCCGATGTCCACACTTTCTTGACTCTCTCGTGCTCGCGGAGTTCAGCAACGGTACGTTGGCGCTTCGATGTCAGGTCTTCATGGACGTAGATGTTCGATCCTTTGAAGTCCGCTCGTTTTCTGTAGATGGCCATCCTCTTGTTGTAACTCGTGAACTTCATGATGATCGGGCGCGTTTTCGCTCCATCCCAGTCTCTTGGCGTGACTCGATGACTGCGGTCGATGTGAAGGGGGGTGATGTCGATGTGGAGCTTTTCTCGCACTTTGTCAACAATCAGCTGATCGGTGTTTTCGTCCTTCAGCTCCGTGATGCCATGGAAACGTAGACAGTTCCGGCGAGTGTATTGTTCCTGTTCTTCACAGATTTGTTCCAGATGATCGACCTTTCCCTGAAGCCGGTTGACAGTCTCGGTCAGTGACGCAACCTGCTGTTTTTGTTGATGAAGGTCAAGTTCAATGGCTTTGTAGACATCCTGTGTCACCTGCTCCGTGATTGCTGCGACAATAGATTCCACCAGTCGGTCACGCGTGTCGGTCTTATTCAGCGCTGTGTCGACTTGTTCTCGGATGGTATGCATTAGAACCGGGTCAGGTGATTCTAGATCCGATGTTTGGCGGGAATCTCTTTGTGGGTCTTCGGGTGATTGACCAGCAGGGCTACCAGATTTTGTACCCCCATTGCTGGCTGCTGCCCATCCCGATGTTTCAGGCGACGCAGTCGAGGACTGTTCGGCTTGATTTTCCTCGTCGTTACCTCGAGATTTCCCCTTCTGTGTTGTCGCAGATTTACGGTTCGGCATGATGGTTTGATGACAACTGTAGTTTCCAATATCCACTGTCAGTAGCAGAGACCAGTTATTTCAACTCGTGATGACAAAAGAACATGTAATTTTGGGGTAAAATGCTGGTCGAAAGAGCACGAAAACGAGTACGTGTTGTCACGTGTTGTCACCAGTATAGTGTATGCTGTCAGGTACTTCTTCAAGTAATGTCCAGCGCCGTCAACGTGCTCAAAACCGTGCTGCAAAGCTGATTTTTCAGCCAAGAAGCGTGACCATGCCTCTCCTCTTCTTCAGCAATTACACTGGCTCCCTGCGCAAAAGCGAATCATTTCAAAAATCTTAACAATCACGTACAAATGCCTTCAGAATTGTGCTCCATCTTACCTCCTGAGTCTACTTTCACGTCACCAATCTAAAAGACAAGGAATGCGGTCAGGCCAAGACCCAACCCGGCTGTCTGTTCCTAGGACTCTCACTCGGACAGGAGACAGATCCTTCTCGGCAGCTGCCCCACGCCTATGGAATCAGCTCCCTCAAAGTATCAGGGAATCACCATCTCTGTCAGTTTTCCATAAGTCGTTGAAGACTTTCCTTTTCAATAACTGATTGATTCATTATGTACTTTTCTTTCTCTCCTTGTTTGTTGTTTTTTTTAATCTTTTTTTTCTCCTACCTCCCGAGTGAAAGATGGATTTGTGAAGCGCTGTGATACATATGTACCTATTTGTAAGAGCGCTATAGAAATACTAATATTGTAATTGTAATTGTAAGGGGATGTGAGGAATCATGCATGATTCTTTTAAAGGTTGGACCAAACTTGCTTCTCATACAGTTCAGTAACCGTAGGTAAGTCTGTGTGTGTGATTCGTTGAGCAACCTTCCTTACTCTTTCCAGTTTTTTTTTTTTTCAAATTTTCCTTGGATGAATTACCACAAAAGCAGACAAGGTCAAAGGTCACAATACTTTGTATCAAGCTGCGATAGAAAAATACAAGAATGTTATTGTCTACCCGAAAGTCCTTTAACTTCCTTAAGAAGTACATCCTCTGGTTTGCTTCCCCTGCTATGACCTGTGTGTTAACATTCCAGTTCAGTTTATCATCAATCTTTGTCCCCAAGTATTCGTAATCACGTACCTGCTCTATAGGGTGCCCATGGATAATCAGAGGGCCATGAGGTTGAGGGGAACGGCGGAAGTCAAAAAGTATTTCCTTTGTCTTCTAAACATTAAGCATCAAATGAGACCTGTCACACCAATCAACAAAGCTTTGAACTTCATTGAAGTAATCGTGTGACTCGTGTCTTAAGAAACCACTTCATTTCATTTCATTTCATTTCATTAAATGAAACCACTTATTACAGTGTCGTCTGCATATTTGATGCAGAACAGTTAGTGAATAGCGAGCTACTTTCACTGGTGAAGATTGAAAAAAGAATTGGAGATAGTACACAGCCCTGTGGTGCTTCAATACTAGTGGGTTTCTTAATGGAAGATATCCCATTGCACTTTACCCATTGGTGCCTGTTAAAAGTTGAAAATGATCCTAACAAGTTGGGGGTTAACGTTGAGATGAAGCAGATATCCAGCCAGCTTGTGTGGGACTATGGTGTTAAATGCGCTCGAAAAGTCAACAAATACAGCTCTCACAAATGCCTTTAGTAGTATCATCATTCTCATACACAGCCAGGAAAATCTATTGTCTTGAGCTGATATGATCCTAAAGAGTGCATTTTACCATCTTCCAATATATCGATAAATGAATGATGAATAAGGATGAATGAAAAAAAGATCTTATTGTAGGTTTTCCTAAACATGAAGCCACTGTTAGATATTTTCAATTGTAGGATGCAAAAAAAGAAGAAATGACAAAACATAGAATCTCAGAGGCAAAAGATATTTGTATGTATCAGATCAACCAAAGTACATAAATATGTTTCAAACGATAAAAGTTTTGGACGTAGATCATTATGGGAAAGCACTCCTAGAAGCCCGCTTGCTCAGTCCCAGCTGCTGCTGAATCCAGAAATAAATGACGATGTTACAAAATGTATAAGCTTGCCAATTTACCATCAGTTGGCAAGACATAATATAATGATTATTCGTATTTTATATTACAATCACTATGTCAGGGTCCAATCCATTGTTGTCTTCAGAGATGGTGGCCAAGCTTGATGTCATGACATGTCTCCCAGTAACGCTACGCTGGCTGATGCTGCGCCGTATTAATGTTATGTTTTGAAATAGAGCGGCATGGGCCAGCGGTACGTCTCTGAGAGAAAGAGATGGGATAAAGGGTGATGCAGATTACAATCTTGATGTGTGTCTGGAGAGCCATGGTATCCCTCGAACTCTTAGTTTGTTCTATAATGGTTCGTATACGCTCATCCAATAAGAATAAATCTCCATCCAACCTCAACGCAATCTGTTCGTTAATTACTTAGTTAGTTTGTTTGTTTGTTTGTTGATTTCATGCAGAAACTATTTTTTTTTTCAGTAATATCACAGAAAACATCAAAATAATGATTGCAATGTGTATGATTCCAAGAAAGGAAATTGATGTGTGCAGTAATTTAATAGATGACATTTATACAAGCTGTATTGTATCACCAAATTTACAATGTGTAAATGAATAAATGAAATAAATAAATGATTAACAAAATATGCAGAGGAACACATCAACACAGTTTTTGTTTTGTTTTAGTGATGACATCATGGCTTGGCATGTCCTTTTATTTTCAAATTTGTTTCATTTTCATGGTCATGCGGACAAGGTTTGTTTTCTACATCGCAATGAGGATCCGTGATAAACACGTTCACATAAACATGACATAAAATAAACAAGCAAACACGAAGACACACATACTACACAATGATTGTTGCGTCATTTACATCAGGTAGGTTTATTATCATCAAACTATGTATACATAACCGTTACAAGCGTACTGTGCTAAACAAGATGGATTGATTGATATTTTAACAGATAGATATAGACTGATAGAAAGAGATAGATAGATGAATGCATAGATAGAGAGGTATATAGATAGATATATAGATAGATACATACATAGATAGATAGATAGATAGATAGATAGATAGAATTGGATAGATAGGTAGATAGATAAATAGAGATAGATAGACAGATAGACAGAGATAGATAGATAGATAGATAGAAATGGATGAATAGATAGATAGAAATGGATGAATAGATAGATAGATAAATAGATAGATAGATAGATGGATAGATAGATAGAAATGGATAAACAAATAGATACATAGATAGATGGATGGATAGATAGAGTATAGACGGAGATCTTGTCATGGGATCAGGGAGAGAGAGAGAGATTGCTGATGGCAAAACGACCTTAGGGATGCTCGTACATCATCATGCCCACGAAGAATAACATTCATCTAACCGTTTTACTTAGCCATGATCAGTTTCTACCACTTTATTTCTTATCGATTTGTTGATATGATCACATAAGCACTTAAAATGAAAACGTTTCTTATTTCATTCTTGCAATCTTTTCACACGTACTGTTTAATATCATATTGAATCAAAATAACATAATAGGCAAAACACAAAACAATGATGATATAACCATGACAATTCTGAAGACTGCATCAATATAATACAATAACTCATGGATGGAGTGAAATTGCAATAGATTATTTCATGGTGACCTGTGGTGGGAAAGTGGTTATAGGAGAAAATCAGTTAGGATCATACAAATAGTGCACTAAATCTGTATCATTCGTAAGAAAGCACAAATATTTCTTACTTCTTTTATTTAGCTTGTGGAGGAGTGTAAGCCTTTAAAAAATGTGATTTAGCAATGATAAAAAAAAACTACTTTAGGTAAAAAACGAAATGTATGAAATAAACTTTTATGGTTGTTATTAGCTATATCTGCTTTTTAACATTCCAATTTACACACGTTAAAGGGATAAGTTCACGATTTGACGTCGCGATTTAGATTTTAGTCGATGAGGAAAATCAATTTCTCCAGCTTTTCTCATTCCCACTACTAAGAATCGTTGCCCTGGAGTAAAGTCTAGATACAGGTATAGTTCAGCACCCACAATGCGAACGTGGTAGAATAGCGAGCGGTGTATTGTTATCCTCACGCCGATATCGACTGGTGATTTCCTGGGCTCAGATGCAGTATTTGTTGATAACATACGCCGATGTAGTTACATCTACTCCACATCGTCATTTCGAACTGCGGTTGTTAAGAGCTATCGATCGAGCTTTTAGGACCTATGCATATATCATAGCAAAGTTTTCGTTTCAATGGACAAACATTTCCACTTAATTGCATCCACTTTATAAGGAAAGAGAATTCAGTATATGACAAAGGTTGACTGAGTGGTGATGATGATTTTTTTTTACTTAAAAGGTCACAAAATGACGCAGTTAAAAGCTCCGGATGAATAGTTTGAAGGTCAATCTTGGGTATTGATTTCCGTGCGCTGACAAATCTGAGTTATGTTTCTTGAAGAAATCGTTGTTGTTTTAGATTTTTGGTTTTTCCTTTTTCCTATTTTTTTTATATAAAAACCAAGTAAAGTGTTAAACAGTACAAGTTTTGTGGATTTTTTTTCAGAAAAAGGAGAAGAGGGAGATGTTTTATCAGCGACTTGGATAAACCTCTGAACTACACGACGAAATCTTAAAAAGATTTTAAATCAATATTCTCCTAGACCGTTTGAGAGATTGACATGATATAGAGCGACTCACTTCAATCTCCCCGTACTGTTATCGGATACACGCAGCCAGATAATAGGCAATGTCCTATTACATTATGATCAACTTTATTCTTACAAAAAAAAAAAAGTCAATTGCAGTGGATAATTGTACAAACCAATCAGTCAATAAAATGGTCATTGATTTAATTGTTAAAGTCATCTGAATATATAGATTTAAGAATGAATGTTGTATTGCATAATGGTATGTTTCAATTAAAGTTCAGGTTTGTTCAGCATTTTTTCGTGTACCTACGTACGTATTTTACATTGCGAACAGATGTACACTTGCTATAATTCATTTATTTTTCTATTTGTTTATGTATTCTGTATTCTTTACACAGGTTTAGTAGCTCCACCAAAGGTTTATTCTACTTATCTTGAGGAACATAAAGCAAAGAAACAATTAATACAAATACACCAAGTAGAATAGAGCAACACAAAAAAAAAACTATATAAATGTGTCACGAATGGTCATTGTTACACAATAAAGTAAACCAATCATCATCAACTAAGCATTATTAGAGCGAATTCATCTATTCTAGCAATTTCAGTATTTTTCTCATACTTTGTAATGCAGTGAAATGGAGGATTACCCAACAAAAGAAACTATCACTGAATAAAGCGCAATGTTCAATTGCTATCATCGCAGGAGTTTCATTTAACGGAGATTTTGCTAGGATCAATAAAGCTCAAGCCCTTTATCCTCACTTTCATTGAATGTTATCTATAACTACATTGCATCGTCAATAACTCTTGTGCCCGAGAGTACCACTTACTAGTTGGTTGAGGTTTAATGTAAATATATAAAACCATGACTTTTGTGCGTACAGCTGACAAATCAAGCAAGAAATGCACATGTGCTACCAATTGAGCGTGCCTATGAACACTGAATGAAAACGTGCGCGTATTTAGCGTATGTACTGTATGTGTGTGTGGTGGGGGTGTGCATAGAAGCTCGTATTGCTTTATGCTAATGGGTAATTTAAACTTCTGCTGGCAACACATTAGTTTTTAAGCAAAAAAAAACCAAAACTCATACTTAAAGCACACAGAGACACACACACACACACACACACACACACACACACACAAATAACGTTTTGCTGAATTTAAACTATGGCCGTCTATGGCCGTTGCTTCACCCCTTTTCGTTGGCATAAGAAGTTGATGACTCCAGCTCTGAGGAGCGGATTCCCAGTCGCGTAGCAGATTGGGTTGATGGCGAAACTCAGGTGCATGATAATCACTGTCGCCTGAAAGCAAAACAAAACAGACATAATGTCCTCTCCCTTACATCATATACGAATGCATTTTACTGAAATCAGGCGTGACATATCCAAATACTGAACCTGTGATACAGTAACTTAATCAATCAACTTCAATTTCTTCAATTGTCACGCGCTCCTAACAATCAAAGGCAGATACTGATCGCTGACCACTATCTCTATTAACTTTTCTTTTAAAGTTGGCAAATTGTTTTCAGCCTTCGGTTCATAGGTTCTGCCTGAAATGAAAAATATTAAGCTGACCATGTTTGTCAGCAAAAAAGTTTGTTGCTTTTTTGTTTTTTCATTTGGTGACTACGGGGGGGGGGGGGGGGGGGGGGGCACGTGCCCCAACCCAATCCGCTGGTAAAAATAAAGAAAAAAAGAAAAAAAACCCTACCAAAATGGTAATTCAAGGGTTAGTAAACTGCTTTTGAAATCGACATGAAAGGGTGATCAAGAAAAAAAATATATATTTTTCTAAAATTTCTTTTAACCATAATTAAAGAGGTATATAATAGTGAAACATTGTTCAAAAAGCCCGGAGACGACAAAAGATTGTGATTCAGTTGATTCCTGGTTGGCATTTTTAATATAAGCAGGATGTGCGCAGTGTACTCAGAAAATCGGAACGGCAAAAAGAGTCGCTGCAATGTTGCGCAATGTGATGTAGGTTGACTAGGTTGTACACATTGAATGCTATCAAAGCTAGATCATTGATTTTGCAGTGTTGCTTTACATATTAGTCTATAATGCTTTACATATTAGTCTATATATGTGTGTGTGGTGGGGGTGTGCATAGAATCTCGTATTGCTTTATGCTAATGGGTAATTTAAACTTCTGCTGGCAACACATTAGTTTTTAAGCAAAAAAAAAAACAAAACTCATACTTAAAGCACACAGACACACACACACACACACACACACACACACAAATAACGTTTTGCTGAATTTAAACTATTTAAAATATTATTAAAATGCCTTGCATTGCCAATGATAAGACTTGACCATGGCCATTTCTTAACTTTTCCATCTATATGAAACACACACACTCACAAACACAAACAATTAGGGGATGCTCTATACCGGGTGTCCCAAAAAAAGCGGAACGGTGGATTTTCAGTACCCCGCGGTCTAAATGTTATATATCTTTTGACATCATTAGAAAGAGCATCTTCCACAGAAGACTATGATACCAAAATCATTAAATTTGATTCAGTATTTTTTATTCTACGCCAATTTCTGAAAATGCAGTCATTGTCAAATTTCGCCGGATTTTTGCGACTTATGAGATAATAATTTGAGTGCGACACGCGATCCATATACGGTGAATATTGTGTAAGCGCGGTGATCCATGTCAACAAAAGATACAGCTTTCACATTGGGCACGGGCCACGAATAAAACAGTGTGTGTGTCTGTGTGTGTCTGTGTGTGTGTGCGCTCCAAATATGAAAGCGTTATCTTTTGTTGACATGGATCAACGAGCTTACACAATTCACCGTATGGAACGCGTGTCGCACCCAAATTATTATCTCACAAGTCGCAAAAAATTTAAAATGACTGCATTTACAGAAATTGGCGTAGAATAAAAAGTGCTGAACGAAATTTAATGATTTTGGTATCATGGTCTTTTGCGGAAGATGCTCTTTCTAATGATGTCAAAAAATATATCACTTTTGGAACGCAAGGCACTGAAAATCCACCGTTCCGCTTTTTTTGGGACACCCGGTATAAGGTGCAGATTTTGGACATCCTTCTCCCGCTCGGTCACTTCGACGCCCCCTCGCTGGTCATACCTCCCCCAATCATGAACATAAACCGACGCCCTTGACTACCAGTGGCGGATCCAGGGGGCGCACCGGGCGCCCCCTCCCTCCAAAGCGAAAAAAGAATATTCATGTAGCTAAAAATGACAGTTTTTGGACTGTAGAATGTCAACATTTTCAAGCTCGCTCGCTTCGCTCGCTCGCAT
The DNA here is from genome assembly GCF_040938485.1 of Diadema antillarum. Taxonomy (NCBI): domain Eukaryota; kingdom Metazoa; phylum Echinodermata; class Echinoidea; order Diadematoida; family Diadematidae; genus Diadema; species Diadema antillarum. The sequence continues at coordinate 831,641 of NW_027271657.1, read as the reverse complement.
TTATCCGTCATATGCCATTCTCCTGATGTTACTGCCAGTAATTACCAGCAGTTGCGCCCGGTGCGCCCCCCCCCCCCCCCCCCCCTGAATTTCCAAAGTGAAAAAATATAGCTACAAACGGCAGTTTTGGAACTGTACAATTTCAAAATTTTCAAGCTCGCTCGCTTCGCTCGCTCGCATTTAATCATAATGCCATTCTTCTGATGTTACTGCCAGCAATTGCCAGCAATTGCGCCCCGTGCGCCCCCTCCAATTAATTTCCAAAGTGAAAGAAATATAGCTACAAACGGCAGTTTTGGGACTGTAATATGTCAAAATTATCAAGCTCGCTCGCTTCGCTCGCTCGCATTTAATCGTTATGCCATTCTCCTGATGTTGCTGTCAGTAATTGCCAGCAGTTGCGCCCGGTGCGCACCCTCCCCTTAATTTCCAAAGCGAAAAAATAAAGCTACAAACGGCAGTTTTTGACTGTAAAATGTCTAAATTTTCAAGCTCGCTCGCATTTAATCGTTATGCTATTCTCCTGATGTTGTTCTCAGTAATTGCCAGCAGTTGCGCCCGGTGCGCCCCCTACCCTTAATTTCCAAAGTGAAAAAAAAATATAGCTACAAACGGCAGTTTGGGGACTGTAAAATGTCAAAATTTTCAAGCTCGCTCGCTTTGCTCGCTCGCATTTAATCGTTATGCCATTCTCCTGATGTTGCTGTCAGTAATTGCCAGCAGTTGCGCCCGGTGCGCACCCTCCCCTTAATTTCCAAAGCGAAAATATAAAGCTACAAACGGCAGTTTTTGACTGTAAAATGTCTAAATTTTCAAGCTCGCTCGCATTTAATCGTTATGCTATTCTCCTGATGTTGTTCTCAGTAATTGCCAGCAGTTGCGCCCGGTGCGCCCCCTACCCTTAATTTCCAAAGTGAAAAAAAAAAATATAGCTACAAACGGCAGTTTGGGGACTGTAAAATGTCAAAATTTTCAAGCTCGCTCGCTTCGCTTCGCTCGCATTTAATCGTTTTGCCATTCCCCTGATGTTGCTGTCAGTAATTGCCAGTAGTTGCGCCCGGTGCGCACCCTCCCCTTAATTTCCAAAGTGAAAAAAATATAGCTACAAACGGCAGTTTGGGGACTGTAAAATGTCAACATTTTCAAGCTCGCTCGCTTCGCTCGCTCGCATTTAATCGTTATGCCATTCTCTCGATGTTACTGCCAGCAATTGCCAGCAGTTGCGCCCGGTGCAACCCCCTTAATTTCCAAAGCAAAAAAGTATATTTTTATATATCTACAAACGGCAGTTTGGGGACTGTAAATTGTCAAAATTTTTCAAGCTCGCTCGCTCCGCTCGCTCGCATTTAGTTGTACCGTTCTGCAATTCTGATGTTGCTGCCATGAGGTGCCCCCCCCCTCCAATGTCTTGACCCGCGGTACGCCACTGGGTGATAAGAAGGTAGGTAACCGGTTGCCGACTGATCGCCGACTTCCCCCACCCCATTGATCGGCACAGTTAACCGTATCCCTTAACACGAAGGTTTGTGGGCGTCTATAGTGTTTATAGCAGGCCATAATATCTTTTTCGTATACAGCATAAGCCGTTGTCTATTGCAGGTGAGATACCGTTACACGTTTCATTGGCCAAACAAAACTATCCATAGCCTCAAATCCGAACCCACCTTGCGAATCATGAGTGTGACACCGTTTTGGCATAATCAAAGCGATTGGGTAGATAAGAAGTGCATCTCTACACATCAAATCGATAAAATCTTGATGTGCTTTCTGTCTGATGGTTTCTATAGGAATATTGTACCTGTGATGTCCAATATCTCAGATGTCGACTACAAATATTTTTGAAAAGACAAAATGGCAATCGAGACCTCTACTGTATGTCCCAATAAAAATTACAATCGGATCTTCGCACTGATAACTTTCAATACAGTATGTCCCCGAAAAAATTACAACGGGGCCCTCCGCAATGATATCTTTAAAAATGGTGAATCAATTATCTAAATACAAATTCAGGGTATGAAACTATAATTCATTGCCCACATCTTACAGAAAACCCCATTCGATTTGCTTCAGTGGTCAAAGAGAAATACGGAATTTTGTAGAGGATGTCGGTGTAATCTCTTCTGTCCAAGTTCTGTCTATTATTCACACACAAGATCATCGAAATGCTAAACTCGGAAGAATCCGATTCATGACATGCTTTACAACAATCCACATTTCTCTGTGACCGCTTAACCAAATCGAATGGGGATTTCTGCGAAAAAGAGCTAAAATGTTATATTTTAAGACCGTGAAGTAGCATTGAAAAAAATTAATCATATTGGGCATTATCAATGCGAAAATCTGATTGTAATTTTTTTGGGGACATACTGCAGTAAGTCTCCCCAAAAATTACAACCAGATTTTTGAATTGATAACACCTAATATGATCAACCTGTCTAAGTGCTACTTCAGGGTCTTAAAATATAACATCTTAGCTCTATTTTGCAGAAAACCCCATTCAATTTGGTTAAGCGGTCACAGAGAAATGTGGATTGTTGTAAAGCATGTCATGAATCGGATTCTTCCAATTTTAGCAATTCGATGATCTTGTGTGTGAATAGTAGACAGAACTTGGACAGAAGAGATTCCCGACATCCTCTACAAAATTCCGTATTTCTCTTTGACCACTGAAGCAAATTGAATGGGGTTTTCTGTAAGATGTGGGCAATGAGTTATAGTTTCATACCCTGAATTTGTATTTAGATTGATTCACTATTTTTAAAGATATCATTGCGGAGGGCCCCGTTGTAATTTTTTTGGGACATACTGTACAATTGAACTGTGTAAATGCTCTGGGGTCTAAGAATATGACGTGAAATGTCTATGTTCTTTTCGAAAAATTAAATAAAATTTGAATTATTTTGAAAAATACAATATGTGTTACCTATATTTTGCAGGAAACCCAATTCAATTTGTTTGAGCGGTCACAGTGAAAGTGGATCGTTGTAAAACATGTCTGTCTATTTCTTCGAAGTATATGGCACTTGGATGCTCTTGGAATTGCATATTCATGTGTGAACACAATGGACAGAAATTGGAGGGAAGGGATTTCTGGCATGCTCTACAAAATATGACAAAGATCCTCATTTATCTTTCACCACTGAAACAAAGCGGATGTGGTTTTCTGTAAAATGTTGGTAATAAATCATACTACACTTTCATATCCTGAAATTGTATTTGAATTGATCCACTATTTTTAAAGTTATCGTTGCGGTAGGTACCATGTGTATTTTTTTTTTTTTTTTTGGGGGGGGGACATACAGTATAATGCTTTCTGAAAAAATGTGAACTACTATAATTCAAATAACTTAGTTCTATTTGAATCATGTATCACTCTCATATGAAATGTGCGTGAAACATTCAAGCTTTTTCCTCTTCAGCTGCACATGGAATCTGGTCGCTTTCATTCTAGAAATAAAGAGTTTCCCATTGCTTTGGCTGTACCATGAGATGCATAGTCCTCAGAGAGGGGCCTCCGTGAGGTACAGGGCCTCACCTTGCACAGTATGATGTCTTATTCTACTAAAAGAAAAGGTGCTTTGGATACCACGTACCTAATTGAAACTACGAAGTAAGAAAGAACGAAAAGTTGACAACGAAATTATTTGATAAAAGATCAAAATAACTACCAACTGTGACTTTTATGCGAAAATAGACAGGTATAATAAGCAAGGACTTCAAATAACTGCGACAAACACACGCAATATCGAGTTGAGACTTGAAGGTGTTTTTTTTTCCTTGACACAACGTATAATAGCTAGGCTACTTGTATTGCTAGATGGATTGTATTTAGCCGTGATATAAACATAACTTTGCAGGATTTGACCGTGAAGACTAGTCGCGTGTTGGCATTTTTGTCGCAACAGTTGGTTGAAATACAATGTGTATCTAAAAAGAAAACAAAAGGTTGTTTAATTTTGGAGGGCTACTATTCTATAATTGTCAGCTACGGAGAGTGCAATGTTGATTGTAAGGAAAGGGGAACTCTTCTTCTTTCCACTGGTACCTAATTACGTTGACAAACTTCATGCATGTCTGAGCACATGAACACATGGATGGGATCTGTCAATGAAAGGGGTAAAATCATTAGGCCATCCTGCACGACTGCAGGTTCGTGTTTAGGGTCTTCTTTTTTTTTACCATGTCCTTTAATGGTTCATATTCTTTAACATGGCCACGTTGTCGATAACTTGGTCCTTCCTATAAAGGCTAAACTGTTATCCATTTTTCTCATTTCATATTCAAGACATGGTTTGTCGCTGCGGGCTATGTGTTGAATATGATGAACAGGAAAAATGGACAGTCCATATGCTCAGTCATGCATGTTTGTGAACATAATTAGGTACCGATGGAAAGAGGAAGGGTTCGTCCTTGTTCTTAAACAACATTGTGCTCTCTATAGCTGCAATTATGAAATAGTAGACCTCCAAAGTTCGCATCATTCCGCTCCATATCTATTTTTTAGTTCTAAAACCAGCTTTAGAAAATGGCAGCAAAATCCCTCAGTGAGTACATATTTCACGTTCTTATTTACTTTTTTTTGTAGATCCGTACTCGACGGAAAAGCTGAGCTCCTTGAGTGCAGGTTTATGTCACTGAATGTGCTGCTTTCCACCCATGTATTATATAGGTTCAAAATCGGTAGAGATAAAAGGCAACGTTTTAGATTTTATACATACGTTTCCGATGGTGCCGATAGGTATGCAGAAGTTACACAAGACGAGAGTGGTGTAGACTACGACGCCAGGCAAGCTAGACAGGAACAGCACTAAGAATATCTTGGTCAGAGTGCGCTGTGCACGGGCGTTGCCTCTCTTTCCACTTTCTATGTTTTTCTTCTCAGTGATGGGAGACCGAACCTGTGGGTGTATTTGTTGGATGTCCAGGCCTTCTGGCTTAGTGCAGGACTGATTGTCACTTTGAAGGGTGGTCAGGTCCGTCTTATGCGAATCTGTGTGAGGACAAGTTATATACGGAGATATAATGCTCAAACAAGATACAGTGCTCTGAACTACTTATACCCCATATTACCATTTATTTCATTTAAAACAGTAAATGTACGCTGTGATAGCATAACTCCTCAAAATAAGTTCTGCAATTAAAACTTGATATATCACATTTGTCTTATACCCACATTATCTCCAGTAAATATGAAATTATAAGAAAACCTGATTAATCGTCTTTAAAATGATACCTCACTTGCCATGATTGGGTGTTCTTGGAATGTGCAAAACAGCTGAGTATGGGGACAGATCAAACGTGAAAAGTCGCAACAATTCTGCTATTGATAATGTTTAATTTTGATGAAAAAAGGCCAAAGGAATGAGTAATGCTGAAATGGCAGCACTTTCAAAAACTCCCATTTCCTAGACATTAGATGGCTGTTTGGTAAACCTTCATGTTCAATTTTAATCTGCAGATACTACTGGGCAATTCCGCAGTTAGGTGGACATGACATGGATAAAAGAAATGTGCCTCTTTATCTTACTCTTTAGTTTAGGTATCAACTAATGCCATGGATGTTCACCAATCATTAAGGTCTTTCAAATTCAGTAGATTTTATTTTTCATATTTATTGATTTTGCGAGATCTAAAAACATCATTTAAAATGTACATGTGGGACTGGGGATGCTGAAATTCAATTAAATGCCAATTACAGTGGGTTGCTTTGAAATTTGTTCCTGAAATTTTTGCTAAAAGGTAAAAGATGAATATACTTAAATACTCCAGAAGTCATGTGACATTTTGTCAATTACAAAAGGGTGAAATGATCAGCGGAATTACTCCGGACAAATGTAACGTTACTAACCGTAACGTTACTAACCATGCATTTGGGGGTCTAGCTAATAAATTATCGGTCGAACTGCTAAAAATATTTGCGTGAACATTTGTCATGATGCAATAATTGAAATTAATGCAACACTTTGTTTGAAGTAACTTTAAATTTTGCGCACTTTTTGTTACAAGACATTGATTTTTTTGTCATGTCCTTTTTTCGTAACGTTACTAACCAGCCCTATTAGTTGCCATAGCAATTCTAATATTTGTTGGATTGTACTCATTCTTTTCTATATCATAGACCTGGGAAGGATGAACATGTTTTACGATGATTTTGACTTGAAATGAATAAATGGTGATTTAGTAGTAAAAACAAATATCTAAATTTCTTTAAGTGTAACGTTACTAACCGCGGAATTGCCCTACTGCAGTTTTTAATTCATGGATGAAGCCTGGAATCTAATGACAATCTCACAATGCGTTCTTTTCAAGCACATTCCTTCCTTGAAACGACAAAGCAAATGGGAATTACACTGTTTGACGTAACACGTTTGCTCTATTTTGCAACATTTCACATTTGACCTTTCCTCATACTCAGTCATACTGTGCATTCCAGGAATTCCCAGTAATAGCAAGTGAGGTGTCATTTCAAAGATAATTAATCAGGCTTTCTTATGATGTCATATTTAATGAAGATAATGCTGGTATAAGAGAAATATGATGTGTCAAACTTTAATTGCAGGACTAATTTTAGGAGTTTAAAAGTTATTTGCAAAATATACGTACATCTAAACAACGTTCAGTCACTGAGAAGACTAGTACAGCTTGTGATGTCACATGTGAAAAATCGTAAATATAAAAAGAAAATATAAAGAGATTTCAACTTATTTTCACTTTTCTACCACTATAAAAGAAGAATTGACTTGCCTCTCTCAGAAGGCAGGGACAACAATAATATTCCCCTCAACATACGTTAGTGACAAGTCAGGGAAATGTGGGTTTTTTCCAAAAAAAAAACTTTTTGTGAAAGTCTCTTTATATTTTCCTCATATCGTTCTACGCATGTGACATCATGTACTGTAGTAGTCTTCTCACCCAGCATAGACTGTGCAGATACTTTATAAATTCATAACTTTTGAACGGATTGAACCTTTCCCCCAAAGTTTCACTGTGATGTAATTTTGCTAATATTGCTGCATTCACCCAATCCTAATGTATATGGAGATGGACTTGTCCTTTAAGACTGTAACAATCCGTAGTAGCTGGAGTGTATACCATCAATATCGACATAAGTCTGACAACAAGGCTTTACAGATGTCTTACCTCCCACTGCCGTGGAGAGAGCAGAGGCTGACGATTTCTTAAGGATTCTGCGATGGATGATGATGGCGTAGATTACGATGTAAAGAACACCGGTGAAAATAATGGGTATGTATCGAGTAACCAACATGAAGTAGATCGAAATATTTATTAATTCCATGCCCTGATAGCGGGTCAGACATATCTCGTCCCCAAAGGTGAGTTCCATCCCTAACATTATTGGCAAGAGATACAGATAGAAGGCAATTGCGAAGAGTAGGGTGATATAGACAGAAGAAATGAGACAGGTGGCAAACCTTAAAGTCTTATTTTGTAAGTGCTTGAAGGGATTCCATATGGAGCGGAAACGATCGACGGCGATTACAAGAATGAGTCCGTAAGTTACATTGACAGTATAGTGGGCAAAGAACATCAGCAGCTCACAGGCAACTATTCCGAACGGCCAGTATCCCATGAAGGTATTCACGCTGCGAAAACCAACCTCGATCCCGTTACACAAGTCAGAGATTGCTAGGCCAACGATGAAACAATTGGTGTAAGTCAGGAGTCTACGGTCATAAAAGATAGCAGCGAGGATCAAAGAGTTTCCGAAGACAGCGACCAGGGCGATGACCACGGACAATCCTCCAAACACAGAAATCATCCAGGAAGATTGAGCCATAGCCATGTTTCCTGATGTCGTATCATTGGACAAAACAGTGAAACTTGACAGACTGAAGAACTCATTTGAACTATCATTAGACATCTCGAATAAAATAATTCTACTTGTTCAGTGCTAAGTGAATACGATAAAAAGCTAAAGTTTAAAGGCAAAACGTTCTTTCCCAGATAACAATTTAATATCAAGGCTCTTAGTTGCTTGTCCTATACTGCAAAGTCTCCGGGTGGTTGTAATGTCTGAAAAAGGTTTTCGCTGTTGGTGAGACGCAACAGATAAGCTAAGTGGGAAAGTGAAGGAATGAAAACTCTTGAAAATACTTCAGATTTTAAACCTAGGGCTGGCTCCGAGTGAGCATGGAGATATTTCATGCGATCACTCCACCAGTATTATTTCATTGCAAACCATTCACAGAGCTTCATAAGTGCCGTTCAGTTTCTATTTTTCACGATTTACAGCAATGCGCATGTGCCGAATCATTCAATGATCATTGTACCATTTATGCTACAATAATCTGCGACATGAAAACTTGCTTTTTGTGAGGATTTTTGTGTTATCCAAAACATATTTCGCGATATGATTATGGGGGCGGGGTTAAGTTCTGTCAGCGATGCCATTGGATAACAGTGCTCTACTTCGATGCAATTTGAATTACAGCCGGTGGAACTCTGGTGTAGACAGAGCGGAAGCATACTTCACAGCACCAGACTAAAGTTAGAAATTGATTTAATTCAACGAAACAGACCAGCGAAAAGCTGGAAAAGAGAAAGGGAGATATAAAAAAAAAAAAGATGAGAGAAGGAAGAGAGAGAGATAGTGCGTGCGTGTGTGTGTGTGTATGTGTGTGTGTGAGAGGGAGAGAAAGGAAGAAACTACCAGCACCACTTTGACGCGATGACTTATAGATCTAGATGTTGAAAGCAATTTATGTCTTGCGTGATAATGTATATTATCTTTGTGAAACCAGGGTGGTAACCAGTGACATCACTAGAGATATTGGGTCATTCGTAACAATGAGTAAGTGCTTTCGGTATGGGTGATATTACTCCGTCTGACAGCATTTCAATTGACTTCAACGTGTAATGATAATGGTAATGAATTACTCAAGGCTTACTTGCTCTAAGGATGAGTTTAACCTAGCTCTAAACTACACACACAGCCATGACATAATCAAACGAAATGATCGTTCTGCCAAGTGTATACTACAATGTGCTATAAAATATTATTATATTTTATATTATATTATCATATCTTTATTCACTAAAAGAAGCATATCAAATCACTTTAGTTAAATCTTTGACTTCTTGATTTTAGAACTAATGTCCTCACCTTAGTAGTGTTAATTAAGATTTGATTTGATTTCATGTTATTTGATTTCATTTGATTTGGTTTGATTTATTCACAAAATCAAATCAAATCAATTAAGATATAGTAAATGAGATTAAAAAGGAGGTAACATAGAATAAAGAATGGGAAGTGCTGATGTTTACCCTTGACATGCTGTAATCTAGCCACTAGTCCTCTTGTCCTAAACAAAATCTCCTTCCTGATTTCCAACAATTCGTTTTCTTCTCGAACTCCAATATGATTGTGTATAGTCTTTCCTCTTTAAAGGGATTTGAACAGGGAATACCAGCAGCTGGACTTCTAGCTTTAAAAGTATTTCTAACAACTAGTTTTCTTGGTGTAAACGAGTCTTTTCGATGATTTTCAGCGGGTGATGCTCGTTATTATGAAGGTTTGTTATTACAAAAATTTATTGTCACTAACAGATCACAAACCTGACGTTGTTCATCCCAAAATGAAATGGAATTTATTGATTCTTATAATCTTGATTTTCCGGATTTTTCGGTAACCTTCCATTCACTGTCAATTTTTCTTTTACAAATTAAAATAGCATTGTACCTGTATAACGTAACTATTCCGGCTGCCTTTTCAAAAAACCATTCACCTGCATTTATTTCGGACATCTGACGACTGTATTTTTGTCAATATTCCGCTTGTATGTATTATGCTCAATTCATAACATGTAAGTAGGACCATACTCTCGGGCAATATGTGAATAAATTTTGTATCTGCTTATCATAAACGTGTGTATGTAGTTATATTCATATATAATTACGATAATGATGATAATACGTGTGTGCGCGTGCGCGTGTGTTGCAATGTGTTTAATATGCTCACATATTATCAAATATCATTATTCGTGTTATACGATAAGGTGATACCGGTTGTGTGTGTTTTACACTATTAAAATATTAATGTATAATAAGCATGTGACAAGAAATGATTAGACCTGTAGGTAATGACCTTGTGAACTTCACAAATCTTTTATGAGCAACTCATTTTATCACTTTGAAAGGAAAACGATGTCAAAATATAAGTGTTAGTTAAGTGAAAACAGAATTTTTCAAAATTTGCTTTTCATTACAAGTACGCTTTCAATCGCCTCGTTGCAGAATTAGGTTATTCAAAAGGGTAATATCATTATCCCTGCTTTCTGAAAAGGTAAATCAAATGCTCTCTCATGATGGCAAACGAGCGAAAACATGCTGAATTTGCTAAGTATTTTCTTTATATCATGCTGTCCATAATGAGGTTTGGAAGTGTAGTAATCTTCTTTGTTTTTGCGATTACGGCAGCGAGAATTAACTTTTGAATCGATTATCAAATATTTTTGAAACTTTCATTCATACATCTTACTGATATTGCTGCTTTCAGGCAATTAACATTTTTGTTTCGGCTTTAGTTTCCTTCCTTTGTGACATTCAAATTTCAGACGTATTGGATTATCTTGGTTTTAACTGTTTTTTCCGTAGGAGCCATACTCTGCATTGTTTCATGTCATAGGATATTTGGTGTTTGAAAACGTTGTATTCTTTAACTTGTATGATATTCTGGGCAACTATACTCGACACTTGATACTCATGGTATTCCGATCTTACATATCCTTCGCATACAAACCATAATTCCTTCACTCTCAAACAAACAAAACATTGGCATTCCAACAAAATGTTTAACACTTTTTAAAACTGTTTTAACCCATCATGTAAATAAAGATATCGTTTACGTCATGAATAAGCTCTTTTTGAGAACACAGGTCTCCATTTCAAGACAATATTTGACAAACATGTATTTCAGAAATTTGTGAATGTACAATTGTGTTGATTTGTGTCTTAATATCCCACAGCATTACATCATATCCAGCAGTAAAATTTGTAATGAAGAGAGCATTATGGTCATTGAGACACATTTTACTTTTTTACATACAAGTATCAACAGAGCAGAGTTATCTGCAAAGAATTTTCTACAAGGAAACTAACAGATATTACTTCTGCAGGTAATCTTATAGGACCCGTGTGGTTCACAGAGAGGAAGCATACTTCACAGCACCAGACGAAAGTTAGAAATAAATTGATTTAATTCGACGAAACAGACCAGTAAAAAGCTGAAAAAGAGAAATGGAGATATTTAAAAAAAAGATGAGAGAAAGAAAGAGAGAGAGGGAGAAGGAAAGATTGTGCATGTGTGTGTGTGTGTGTGTGCGTGTGTGTGTGTGTGTGAGGAGAAAGGAAGAAACTACCAGCACCACTTTGACGCGATGACTTATAGATCTAGATGTTGAAAGCAATTTACGTCGTTCGTGATAATGTAGACCTAGTTGTGAAACCAGGGTGGTAACCAGTGACATCACTAGAGGAATAAACGTGGGTCATTCGTAACAATGAGTAAGTGCTTTCGGTTCGGGTGATATTACTCCGTCTGACAGCATTTCAATTGACTTCAACGTGTGATAATAATGGTAACGAAATACTCTAGGCTTACTTGCTGTAGGGATGAGTTTAACATAGCTCTAAACTACACACACAACAATGACATAATCAAACGAAATGATCGTTCTGCCAAGTGTACTGCAATATGCTATAAAACACTGTTATTTTTATTTACTTAAAACAAAGTATTCTAAATCACTTTAGTTAAATCTTTGGCTTCTTCATTTTAGAACTAGTGTCCTCACCGTAGTAGTGTTAATTAAGATTTGATTTGATTTGATTTGATTTTATTAGATTTGATTTGATTTGTTCACAAAATCAAATTAAATCATTTAAGATATAGTAAATAAGATTAAAAAGGAGGTAACATACAATAAAAAATGGGAAGTGCTGATGTTTACCCTTGACCTGCTGTAATCTACCCCTAGTCTTCTTGTCCAAAACAAAATATTCTTCATGAGTTCCAACAACTCGTTATCTTCCAGAACTCCAACATGCTCGAGTATCATAGTGTCTCCATTTCAATGGGATCTGCTTGCTGAATACCAGCAGCTAGACTTCACGCTTTAAACGAGTATTTTTGACCTCTGTATTGATAGTTTTCTTGGTATAAACGAGTCTTTTCGATGACTTTTGGCGGGTGATGCTCGTTATTCTGAAGATTTGTTATCACAAAGACTTATTGTCACTAACAGTTCATAATCCTGAGTTTGTTCATCCGAAAGTAAAATGGAGTTTATTGAGTCTTATAATCTTGATTTTTTTTCGGATTTTGTTTTCTCGAATGAATTTCTATCAACTTTCCATTAACTGTATCAATGTTTCTTTTACAAATTAAAATAGCATTGTATAAAGTGATTATTCCCGCTGCCTTTTCGGGATAGCAATCACCTGCATTCGTGTTGGATTTCTGATGACTGTATTTTTGTTCTTTTAGGGTTTTTTTTTTCACTTAAAATGCTTAATACATAACCTATAGTAGGACCGTGCTCCCGGGCAATATGTGAATAAATTTGTATGCTTATCATAAACGAATTTATATATATTATATATATATATATATATATATATATATATATACATAATATATATACGCTTTCATATAGACGCTTTCAATCGCCTCGCTGCTTTTCGAAAAGGTAAATCAAATGCTCTCCAATGATGGTAAAAGAGCGAAAATATGTTAAATGTGCTTTATAACTATTTTCTTTATATCATGCTGTCCATAATGAGGTCAGGAAGTGTAGCAATCTCCTCAGTTTTTGCGATTACGGCAGCGAGAATATAAAAATTCATAACTTTTGAATCGATTGTATGATTTTTTCAAACTTTCATTCGTATATATGTTACTAATATTGCTGCTTTCAGGCGATTAACATTTTCATTTTGGCTTAATAGTTTCCTTCATTTATGAAATTCAAATCTCAGACGTATTGGATTATCTTGGTTTTGACTATTTTCCCGTAGGAGCCATACTCTGCATTGTTTCATGTCATAGGATATTTGGTGTTTGAAAACGTCGTATCCTTTATTCTGGGCAACTATACTCGACACTTGCTACTCGGTAGTATTCCGACCTTTACAGATCCTTCTCATACAAACCATCATTTCTTTACTCTCATACAAACGAAAACACTGGCATTCCAACAACCAATGTGGAGAAATTATATCGAATCACAGCCAAATCGTCACATACATGTTAACGCCCAAGCACACACACATGCACACGCACGCACACACACACACACACACACACACACACACTTGCACACAAACGCATACATACATTGTATAAACACACGGACACAATCTTGCCATTATGACTGAATGTGTGTATTTGTAGTGTAAGGTGTAAAAACACACTGAAATTGAAAACTGAATTTAAAAAGATTCGCGGAATTGAAATGAACATGAAAGTTCTTGTCTACACTATACGCATTGAATGTTTGAGGCAACTCGCGAAAATCAATGCAACGAAAAAGGTCGTCGGCTCCAATTCTCGAAAATTTCATGCAGCAAAAAAGTATCGTGTTTTACAGTAGATTAATTTCCTTCCTCAGAAACGCGGTGATGTTGCTTGACTAAAATATCCTGTAGTGGGAAAAAATTCTTTTGAATACAATTCTTTTAAATCAATTTTTGACATTATCATAAGGTACGATCGATATCTATCCTTCTCCATATTTCCGTCTGCCTCTCTTTTCTCCGTGTGATGTCAGTCAGTATACACTCTGGGTTCGTGTCAGTTCTGTGTTCCATAATAAAGCAATCTGTGGTAGCATTCTTCGATTTAAAGCCTGTTTCTTGTATTTTTTCACAAAATATTCGTGTTCAAAAACGGTTCATATTCCTAATTAAAAATTAAATTGGAGTTTATTGAGTCTTATTATCTTGGTAATTATTACTATTCTATTCTCTCTCTCTCTCTCTCTCTCTCATTATATATATATATATATATATATATATATATATATATACATATATATATGTATAATTATATACATGTATATATATATATATATATATATATGTATATATACGTTTTAATACATATGTGCGCTTTGTGTGTGTGTGTTTTACACGAATATGTGTAAGAATGTGACAAGCAATGGTTAGACTTGCAGGTGATGACCTCGTGATCTTTCAATCATCAATTCATTTTATCACTTTTAAAGAAAACCAGTGTCAAAATATAAGTGATGGTTGAGTGAAAGCAGTATTCTTCAAGATTTGTTTTTCATTACAAGTACGCTTTCAATCGCCTCGTTGCAAACTTAGGTTAAGGGTACTATCATCATCCCTGCTTTTTGAAAAGATATAAGTCAAATAATGCTCTCTCATTATGGCAGAATAACGAAAACATGTTAAATTTTCTTTATATTTTCTTTATATCATGCTGTCCATAATGAGGTTTGGAAGTGTAATAATCTTCTTAGTTTTTGCGATTACGGCAGTGAGAATATAAAAATTCATAACTTTTGAATCGATTATCTGATGTTTTTTTAAACTTTCATTCATATTTCTTACTGATTTTGCTGCTTTCAGGCAATTAACATTTATGTTTTGGTTTTAGTTTCCTTCATTTTTGACATTCAAATCTCAGACGTATTGGATTATCTTGGTTTTGACTATTTTTCCGTAGGAGCCATACTCTGCATTGTTTCATGTCATACAATATTTTGGTGTTTTAAAACGTTGTATCCTTTAACTTGTATAATATTTTGGGCAACTATACTCGACACTTGACGCTTGATACTCGCGGTATTCCGATCTTACAGATCCTTCGCATACAAACCATCATTCCTTCACTCTCATACAAACGAAAACACTGGCATTCCAACAAAATGTTTTACACTGTCTTAAACTGTTTTAACCCATCATGTAAACCAAGATATCTTCTACATCATGAATAAGCTCTTTTTGAGAACACAGGTCTACATTTCAAGGCAATATATGACACACATGTATTTCAGAAATTTATGAATGTATAATTGTGTCGATTTTTGTCTTAATATACCACAGCATGACATCATATCAAACAGTAAAATTTGTAATGAAAAGAGAGCATTATGGCCATTGAGACACATTTTACTTTTTTACATACAAGTATCAACAAAGCAGAGTAATCTGCAAAGAATTTTCTACAAGGTAACTGACAGATACTACTTCTGCAGGTAGTTTTGTAGGACCTGTGTAGTTCTGATGGCTGCCTCTTGTATCAAACATTTCCTCTCTGTGATATTATCTTCTGGGATACAACGTTGTATCCAAGTTCTTCAAGTTATTCAACCTGTTCCTTACAGGAACCTAGTATACCAGGTTCTCTTGGCGTCAAGACATTATGGGAACCTGGTATATCAGGTTCCCAAAATGTAGTGAAGAGTGTCTGCATTCGAGGCTTAAATTCATGTTAATTTGTGTTATTCTCCCTAGTAAAATGGCTTTGATATAAAGATGAGTTTCTTCTATCAATACCAATTTTCTTTCTGAATGAAAACCCCGTGTATCGCAGTATTACGTGCTTGTTTTCCAACGTAGAGTGTGCTTATTTTGGTGTAAAAGCTCGTATGGGGATATACACTCAGCAAAAAAAAAGAAAGTAAACAGTTTTTCGAGGTCATATTATTTAAAGAAGATTTTGATGAAAATCAATGTATTATATACCATATTAAAGGTAATTTAATTGGCTATTAAGTTCATAGGTTGATTAAAAAGAAAACTTTATGCATGAGTGAGCACATTCGTTTTTGTCCTCCAAGGCACAAAGTTAAAAATTGCAAAAAAAAAAATGACATGTTCTCTTTCATTTGCAAATGCCCTTCACGATACATTGACAACAAAAGACCACTTAAATACAATGATAGACATGAATGAAATAGCAAAAACAAGTTTTCTTTCTCTTTATCTCTTTATCATCTCTAAGAAAAGCAAAGTGAGAAACTAAAGGAGGAAAATAAGAATTTTCAGTCAAGTCAAACTTCAAATGATATAGGGGATAATAAGTATACAGATGATTGAATGAGTAGAATGTCTTAATTTATTTCTTTTAATATAGTGTTTTAAGAATTCATGAGACAAATTCAAGAACCAGACAATATTTACATTTTCCTACTTTGAAACAGAGATCAAATTTCTACCATTTTTGTTAATTATCACTATTTCTCTTATTTAATTTGAATTTAGATTTGACATAAGATTCTTTATTTTCCTCCATTATTTCTAGCCTTCATTGATCAATTGGGCTTTAAAGATATCAGAGATCAAAGGTTTATTTTCGCAACTTAATTCTTATTTCGTTCTGTGTGAAATTGTTGTTTGTTCTTAATGTTCCTTGGGAGGGCACATACGCATGAATGACAACTTGTGCAGTTTTGCAATTTTTACTTTTGTGCCCTGGAAGAGAAATTCTTCTTCTTCCAAGTTAGTGCATCCCTCTTGCAGAGTATTGTCGCACTTGAGTACAAAAAGGGTAGTGCCGTCATAGAAACACGCCATAGAAACACGTCATAGAAATTAAAGGTGTTCACTCATGCGTGAAGTTTCCCTTTTTGTTGACCTACAAGGTTGATAGCCAATTAAATTACCTTTAATACAGTATATACATTAGCTTTCAGCCAAATATTCTATGAGAAGAATGAATTTGGAAAAGCGTTTACTTTCTTTTTTGCTGAGTGTACATAGCAATCACAGCTGAACTCAATAGAAATTCAGGTGCCTACTGGAGAACAAGAGTTTTTGAGCCCATCAGCGCATGCTCTATTCATACCTTGTGCCCAATCGATATTTGCATTGTTCAATGGCACATGCAGCTGAACGTGGAAAGGGGATACATACCGCTTGAGCACTTTCGCACAAGTGGAGTACCAACCTGTCATTTTTTCATTCATTTCACACATGCATGTTCCATGCATGTTTTTTTTTTCATTTCCTATCAATTTACACAGGTAATGCACTTCAAATATTTACATATCTTGGAACATGATAATACATATTGGTTCTTTAAAAATTTCTTTAAAAAGTTCTTGAAAATTGAGGGGCTGCTAAAAAGCGAACTTGTATAGTGCAGTCCCCTCACTTACGTTACATTACTGCAATACATTGATTATACTTGGCTTTATAAAATGGGTTCAAGAATGTAGCCAATAGGAAGCGCTGAAATGAGTGACGTGTGCTTTGGTTACTCAGTCCCATTGCACTGCGTGTTAAATCCTATTGCCGATCGTCTGTGCGCGCGGCGGCTCCTTTGAATTGCATGCATACGCGCTGTCAATCCTGTAAACAACTTCTAGTTCGGGCTGCCGGCGCGGCCGCCGACCTTTCTTCCCTTGTGCATGTGTGGCGTACGTATAATACGTACAGTACAGTAGACCAAGCGTTGTGGGACCGGACGCGTACATGGAGTCACTTTGAAGGGTAAATCCAACGATTTAGCACGTTAATTCTCACGCCGTTTTCAAAGTATGTTGTCTAGTAGGCCTATATGAGGAGTCTATATCAAGTCTTGAAGGTAAAGGGTGCATATTCTATGTAAAATAAGGAAGTTTTCATGCGGGAACTTAAGTGTCCGGAAACCCAACCCCCCCCCCCCCCCGTTATACTTAGACGTCTATACTGTATGTGCGGGATTTCCGAGTGCGACGTGCGTAAATGTTTGTTAGTTTTCGAATTTTCGACCCATTTTATAAAACAAATGTATCCTGTGCATCGACACAATACTACGATACATGTAATGTACCGTACAAGCTAATCATTGAAAGTATACAGTTTTCATTCAATATAATCGGATGGTAATATGAAGCATACGCTTTCACACATACACATACACATACACATACAAACACACACACACACACACACAAGCACACACACATACATACACACACATAAGTACACACACGCACGTACACACACATGCATACATCCACATACATTGTGCACACACAGAAGAGAGTAGGGAAAGAGAGGGAGGGGGGGGGGGGAGTAGAGGGGGAGCGAAGGGCAGGTCAGCATTTTCGATGCAGGGTGAAGAAAAAAGAACAATTCCAAGCAGTCAAAGTAATCATGGGATACATTGAGCTAATCAAATATTTCTTTAGAGTACTAGAGAATGATTTCAAACTAATAGAATCTGTTATATTTTTCTCGAGTGAATTCCAAAATTTAGGGCCACTGTAAATAAACGTGGATTTTGTAAATAGAGTTCGGGTAAGGGGCAAATGATACTGTTCTCTCCGTTTTTATTTCTTTTCCTGTCTTATTTCCCACCTCCATCTTGTCCTTTGTTCCTCATCTCAGCCTTTTAGTTATTTTTTCTGTTTATTTGTTTTTAATTAAAAGTTTGTAAACAACTTATCAAAGTGGAAAGTCAGTGAAATGAAATGAAACTGAAATGAAATGTTCTCGCCAGAACTGGATAAAGATAAATATAGCTAGTATACTCACTGTGTCTTTTCCATTATGGAGAGATAGGAAGACCAATGTATGGATCCAGAATAGGACTTACAGAAGAAGATGGTCTGCTTGTCCAGTTAGAAGAAGCTGTCTATGTGGGGACATTGGAAAACGCCACTCAGAAAGCCCGTTGTTCAGATATAAAACTATGAGAGGTAGAAGAGAAAGCCAGGCCTGACGTAGGAAAACTGGATGGATTGACAGCGATCTCGTAGTCGATAAATGGAGGAATGGCCCAAGAGCAAATGCACTGACACTTAAAGCAGAAATTTGTAGAGAATCTAGAAATATGACAAGTTTGATATCTACGGAAAGCTAAGAAGCTAGTTAACAAAACTGGATATATTTTAGACGATGTAACTTTACCCCTAAACTGGTTTTGAGATTTTAAAAAACACCCCATTTCCATGACCACGTAGCTCCGTTCGCTACAAGAAACATCAGATTTGTTGTTGTTGTTATTTTAAAGGAAGAAAGAAGAGATAGAGAAACTTGGGGTCCTATGCAAATAATTTACCCCAGACAACACCAAGATATACAAAAGCATTATAAATCTTTGAGATATAAACAAGAATATTAGATACTAACAAGAATATAAGATACTCGGATTTGAGCGACGTCACCAAATGTGTATGAGCTGATTTGCAGTACGGCTGTAATATATGAGACCCGCTCTGTCAAAACCCGATACTTCTCGGCAAATGTGATTTCGCGCTACAGCCTGAAAAAGGTCAAAAAATTACCTCAAGAACCAAATTAACATTTTGGTATCACGTTGTATGGGAAATATTCTAGTTTCTGATTGATATCAAGAACATTTCGAAATACAACCTACAAAAAGTGGAATTTTGAAGAGAAAAGTGGGATGTCAATCTCAAAAGTTGGCCAAAATCTTACATCTAAAGACCAAATTGCCTTCGACTACGGCGAAAGTGGCTGTTCTTTTGGCGATCGTGTCTTAGATGTTCTGCATTGAATCCTGACACATTTAGTACCTACAGAAAGCTCTACCTCTGCTTATTCCAAATATGGTTATGACATGATGTTATGATACTCACTTTCATTCATTAATTCGTCTGAAACATGCGTAAGTTTATGCAAATCGTCTCCCAGACGCGTAAACAGCCTTGTTACCAAGACACGTGATCGAAATACGTGTTTACGATTGGTCAACTGCGCCGAGGACCCCCTAGTTTACAAGCAACCTACGTGTTATACTAGCTGTTTCAAAAAACATTTCTCATTTTTCATTCCTAATAATTAAAAAACGATATATCAGATAACATTGTCATTAATATGAGTGAAAGCTGAATAGTGTACAATTTGGTTGGAGGTGGTTTAAATATGAAAGCATAAATCAGTTCATGAAATCCATGATTAATTTCACAGTTATGTTCCAGATTTTGCTCTATTTTCAACCCTCTGTACAAAATTTCACTTTGCACAGGGGTTAATGGGTGTGTATGGGAGTGTGTGGTTAACACCCTGACAATGGTCCTAAACAATGGGTAGGGTGTGAATGCTTCATTATTTATTCATGAGAAATTCCACTATCACAACTAGTCTTTATTCAGCCTCTGGCAGTATATGTGTAAAGTCAAACGCCTGCCGATACTGTCGTTGGGTCTTGACAGTGCTCTCCCTACTTAATCTGAAAAACGAAATTACAATGAATACCTTGTGTTCTATCGTAAACATGGTGACAGGAAGCAAAGAAAATCAATTAGAGTATACACTTGTGTAAATGGACCCTTAAATAAATCTACTGTGAAACATATCGCCCCAATGATAAATGGTGCTGAACTCTTCACCAAAAATGATTTCTTTTTATCAAAAAGCGAAAAATTTGTCAGACTATTTAATTAGTAGACAGTTGTATTAAATGAGGAACTTTAGATCATTTATGCTTATTTATATCCCAAATTTAGTGATATGTGAAGCAAAAATTGAAAATGATTGCCAGCTGGAATGGAATGTGGTGTTCGCAAGCACATGGAAACGTTAATGTGCTTCCTTTTTCCATGTGCATGCATTTTGCCCTTTACCGTGCATGAATCCAGACTAGGGCAATCCACATGAATTATTGATTAAGCATTCATGTGCCTGGGAGCACGAGACCAACGCCTAGTCAACAGGTGGTTCAGGCATGTCCATTGTTCAGGGCCATTGTCAGCACACACTCACATGTACACATCATTGGTTCCTGTGCATAGTTCAATTTTTGTATAGAGGGTTAAAATTTGACCAAAATCTGAAACCTTACTTCAAAATCAATCTTAGGTTTAATGAACCTGATTTATGCTTTCACATTCAAATTACCTTCAACCAAATTGTACACTATTCAGCTATTATTTATATCAATGACAGTTTTATCGGATGAATAGGGCCTAGTTTTTTAACTATTAATGATCAAAAGTGGAAAATGTTTTTTGAAACACCTAGTACTCTGGGAATCGCTGCAGCAGCGGTGCATGCTTGCATGCAACACGTGTATCGTGACTGCTGCTCAGCACAGAAATGTTGCAGTTTCCCGCTTTGTTAGATTGTTGTTATCTTTAGCAAGTTGAGGTAGAAATTAGAATTTAAACCAACACACAAGAGAAAAAGAAGGTCACATTTATCTTACAAACCCTCATCTTGCCATTTCGAAGAAGAAAGAAGCTGAAATCACGGCATCAAGGAATGCTTCTTCACTGCCGATTCTGCTGGTATGTCGTGCGTACACCTGATCACGGCGATCGCGAATCTGGAGCTGATTACGGTAGGTTGTGTGCTTTTCAAACGTCGTATTTCCGTAAATTTATGGGTGTAAAAATGTTATCCAATCAATAACAGCTCCTTGACTTGGTTATCATTCTTCATGAGTATGTAAGATTACCTCAGTTATACACAATTCCCCCACAATGATCGATTTGTTGTGTCAATAATAACAGCAAATTGTGGCTGTACGAAGGAACAGCTGATCACGGCGGTCGTGAATCTTGAGCTGACGATAGGTTTTGTGCTTTTAAAACTGTTTTTCCGTAAATTTATGGGTGTAAAAAATGATTCCAATATACACAAACAAACAAACAATTTTACGACGCAAATATAAAGTTTTGGCGGACGATTTATTCTAGATTGAGAACAAATAACTCACCAATTTCCTGAAAAATGCACACAGTTTGCCTATAGATTGTATACGGAAATCTCACTGGGTTGCATACACATTTGGTGACATCGCAGATACGGCACTTTTCGTAGCCGCATGGAACTTTTTTCCAGTGCTCAAATTTGGTAAAAATAAAGATTCTTATATTAAAGCAGAGACAACTTTATTGCATGATTTATGTTCGAAATTGATCAAAATAACATTAAATCAGTGATGGAAGACAGTCAATTTATATGATATTATTTCCTATAAATTTCTTCTTTAAGAGAATGCCGGCGGTTCCACGAGGACTAATCAACAACAGCGCTACGGCGCTTTTTTTTTATTTGTTTGTTTGTTTGTTTGTTTGTTTGTTTTTATATTGATGAAATCAAAACTGTAAGCAGGGCCGGCTTTCCAACATTTTCTTATGATAATTTTTTTGAGATAGTGCTAAACCTCTAATGAAATATTAAGAGCATAATACTTATCCAAGAGGAATTTAAAGTTCATATATGATGAAAATTAGTTTTAGAACCATTTTTTTTCCTAAGTATCATTCAGAAAGTGAAAGACTGAACCCTCACCTCAACCAAAACTATACCATCCCTTTTACATGCGTATATCTTGGAGATTTGTGTTCTCTTTTTTTTTTTGGGGGGGGGGAGATAAAATGCACTGCATTTTGTTGTGACGATAAGAAAAACACTCTCATCACTTCAGTTCCATTCAGTTCTATTTGATCTAAATGTATTTTTTCTCTTGTGCCATTGAATGGAACAGGAAACTCATATCCCTTCTTCTGCTGCAATTTGTTGGAGTATAAAAAAAAACCAGAAGAGTTCGATTCTGTAGTTCGGCTGAACAAAATTGTTTAAATCACAGCGAAATGAATTAACAAAAAATGACAATGATTGTTATCAAACTGATGCAAGTTTAGCTTCTAAAAATCAACTCTTGTTTCATATTCGGGCTTTCACTTGCATTTTCCCTGCCATTTAAGTCATCATTCATTTTCATTCTATGTGCTTTCAAATTCATATGTTTGAAGCGGTGCAGTGATTTTGATCAAACGTTTTCACGTTTAATGCTTTCAAGTTCGTTTAAGGCAGCCAGATCAATGGTCACAGATTCAAATTCGGATGTAAACATTCAATCTCGTGTTTGGGCATGGATTTTCAGGTTGTGCATTCAAATTAGTGCGGTGGGCTCGATAAGCACTTAAAAGCACTTTCATGCGATCTTCACAATTGAGCATAGAGTTACTTATAAGGCATATTATATAATTATATTCAGAAATAAGCAAGAGTAATTATGTCTAGCTAATCATTGTTTTGACATTCATTTCTCATCTTAAATTTTATCGTGGTAATCAGCAGTTGTTTATCTGGAAAAAAAATACAGATTTTCTTTTTTCCTTTTGATATACATGTTATGTAAACTATACATAAAATCCTCACTAATTTCATCACGTCACCACATGGCTCAATTTATTGAAAGTGAACCAGCAATCAAGTAGACCCTATTATACTATAACGACTCTGCACTGTTGTGGTTTAAAGTGTGTTACCCCGCATCTTCGTATCAATAAAAGTAAAGAGAACTGAAGTGGTGTTAGGATCATGCCATAAGACGGCATGCTCGAACAAAATTTAACGGAGGTGTATTTGCACTTTACCGATATAAGCTGACTGGACTTTTAATTTTTTTTTTCTGTTGCAGTGTCAAAGGTAATAAAGTCATTACCGTATTAATACCATCGATTGAGTGAATAATGAATACTAAGATTTAAAATTTTTGAAGTCGTAGGATTGCGAAAATATGAGAAAGACAAGGATTTGAGTCCGATCAACCAAATGGTGCCATATCACAATTTCTCATTAAACACGTAAATCATCACTATCAAGAAATACTATATAGCGGGATGCCTGCTCGCTCATAGCCTCAGCGGACGCTGAATACAGATGACTGATGATGTCATGCACTTACAAGTACAACCTTGTCATTCACAATTCCATATGCGAGATCTGTAATCGTGTTTAAACATAATCAATATATCTTAATGCATATGTCCATTCCAAGGTTTTCATTTCAGCAAGCAAACGTTTCTAGATTTTGCATTCATTCTGGGGGGGGGGGGGTTGTAGTTGCATAACATATAACGATGGGATGTGGATGATTTGTTTTGTAACTATGATATAAAAAAGCTTCTAATGGAAAGTAAAAAGATCAAACTTGACTATTGATTTCTCTGCGCTGAAAAGGTTGACTTTTAAGAAGAGATTATGTAAGTTTCCAACTTTCCATTCTTTTCTTTCTTTCTTTCGTTTGCTTCATTAGAGGCAAATTAATTAGTATCAAGTACAAGTCTAACTATAGAAGTAGTAGCCTACATAAGTGGCTAAGACTCACCGATTAAATATCTTTAATTTCTGTTACCCCTTTCAATAGGAAGACGAAATAATGACAGATTTTCCAACAGGGTTTTGAAAACGAGGTCATGAAATAAAGGGAATCATTTCCATTTCTTTATTTCTTGCATGCACATTCAGAAAAAAAGGCCGGCATTCTCTCTAGCGAATGTCATATTTAAAGTACTTCATGTGTATAAATTTTATCTCATAATCATGTGTCAAAATAAACGACAGCCTCTGTAGAAAGGCAACAGTCGAATAGCACATGGATATAACCATCTCGTACTTTAGAAGCGTTGTCCATAATCACTTTAATCAAAGTTGCCATTCACACAGTGATGAATGGCTATAGAAAGTGAAATGACGAAGCGTAAAACAGCAGCAACAACAACAAAATTGTCGAAATGTGGGGAAAGACACAGGTTCAGCAGTTATTCTGAAGTTTATCATTCTGAAACACACAAATTCCTGATGCCTAAAAGTTCGTTTGTACGAAAGTGAAAAAACGAATTTGTTGATCGGAACATTTATGTCGTTATTCCTAAGGTTTGTTAATTCCAATGCTATGATACAAGGTTCGTTATTCCGACGGTTCGTTGATCCGAAAATGAATGGAATTATTATGTTTTAAGGCACCTTCAGATTTACGAGCCTTCGGAGTAGCAAGCAATCAGGATAATGAACTGTAATCTTAATTACAAGTGTATTTGTCACGTATACCACGTATTCCGTATAGTCATATGAGACGTTCATGCGTATATCTAAAAAAAAATCATAATCAATATGTTTGGATGCACAATTTATGTTCATATCGAAGTTTCCGTTTCAAAGAGCAATCGTTGCAGGTAAATTGAATACATTCTGTGAAGAAAAAAAGAGAGTGTGGTAATTTAACAAGATTGACGGAGATGGGGGTATAATTATTGTAATGATTGGGGGTTTTTCAACAATCTCACGCAATACATCAGTTAAAAGCTCCTGAGATGAAAAGTTGAGAGATCAAGCTTGAGTATTGATTTCCCTGTGCTGAAAACATTGAGTTGTTATAATTGAAGAGGACATTGGATGTTTTAAGTTTCATTTTTTTTACTTCACTTCTTCGTGAGTTCTTATTTTACCTTATGAAAGTAAAGTAACGTATTACAAGTTGACCAAGTGCATCAGTCATTTGGATTGATCAATTCAAATCAATATAATTGAATTCAATCTTTTATTGTCTGATTTAAAAAAATACAGAAAATCTTCCTCCACTGGCAAGATAACAGAGCATTACATGACAAGAATAACAAACAGATCACATAAAACAAGTGACTGATAATTAATGAACAATTCGATACATCATCAAACGATATATCGTAACTAATTAAACTGAAATACTAATGAAATGAAGAGGTATGTTTGAGACTATGAAAATAGAACATTAAAATATACTATTGATGCATTGAATATTTTCATCATGCTGACGTCTGACTATGACAAATATATATCAAAAATGCAAAGTCATAAATACAAAATTGCACAGGCCCTAAAAATATGTTGGGAGTGAAACATGTGTGATGTACATAATGTACATTATACAGAAACCCAGGGATCACATGCCACATGTGTGCTCAAGAAGAGCAGGAATAAGAAGAAAAAATAGAGGTGGAAAAGGATGGAGAGGGTTCCATAGAACAGCTGCCTCTATGGGCACACATTGTAATACAGTGTTGTTATGCAAATATGCATGCACACGTATGCCAAAATGTTCCGTGATCATTCCAATAAAATAATAGAGTGCAACAATGAATGCTGCATAATGCAAATGTAAATCACAGTCCATGTGTGCTCAGGAAGCAAAATAGAAAAGATAGAGGGAAAGAAGCAGAAGATAGACGGGAGGGAGAGGGATTTCCAGGAAAAGCTGCCTATGTGGGCACACATACAATGTGATATGATTTACATAAATACATATATCAAGTTTCCATTAGTCAATTCACAAAGAGCTTTAAATAACTTCCATAATGAGACATATCGATAAAAGCACATAGAATTGCACACTTATACATGGTGAGCTGTCTTGAAAACCTGTCAATACAACAGCGTTATCCTATAGTAATGATATTGCATTAATTACACTGAAAAAGTGCCCAGAAAAAAGCAGGAACCATGAAGAAAAGAGCACAGGATTCCAGGGAAGAAGAGAAATGGGGAAAGGGAAGAAAGGAGTAGGCCTCTCAAGAGAGATGTTTATCAAAACTCACAAAGAATGTAGTATGCAATGTACATGCAGTTGAAATGCATGAATGAATAACATTCCAATGTCATTCACAAGACAGCCTTATAGTTCAACGGTGAAAAACAATAATAAGGCACATTCTATTACGCATGAATGAATAAAATTGCATTCATATCATTTATAGACTGTCTCATAAAAATATACAAATATCACAGTGATTATCTCAATAAATAATCGCCATATACATGTATCACACTGCATGTGCACCCACTAGTAGGAACCAAGAGAGGAAAGAGAGAGAGAGAGAGAGAGAGAGAGAGAGGAAAACAGAAAATAGAAGAAAAGGATTGAGAGCTTCCAAAGAACTACACGTGCGGGCACACATGCAACATAATTATCGTAAAAGGCATTTGTACAATATAAATCATAACAAACTTTCCGGGTTCAAATTCAAATCTATCAAGACATGTGGGCTATTGGAATTGACAAAACAGAATATTGAACGAGAACCTGTGCACCTCATCAGTGGTTCCACAAACAATCAACCGAACAGGTTAAAATCATTTGACCATGCAATTAACAATATCACCAGCATGGAAAAGGAATAACAGAATAACAAGGAAAGCTAAGGAAAGCTAAGGAACCAGAGTCACACAAGTAGGGCCTACCCGAGAACAACAGAATTTGTAGAGTAGAGTAAGAGAAATCAGGAAAAGAAGTACTGATAGAAAGAAGAATTAGCAGGAAGTACCACGGTACGTGCAAAGACACATAATATCCTCTACCGTTTAACAGAACCATTGAAGATGTGAATGGCATTCGGAACAAAAGACTGGCTGAATCTAAAACGTACTGTTTTAGGAACAGTCAAACGAATGCCTGACGGGTTATACTTAAATAGGTGACGCACCTGTGGTCGACTGTCGAGCTTGTGATAAACTGTACTCGGATCATTTCATCATTAGCTGTACTATTGATGCAGCTAAACCTAAGCAACATGATGCAACATCGCATTGCAGAAACTTTCGAAACTTAGACAAGGGTTCCTTCATCATGGACATCAGTGAAGCGTTTCATGACTTTCCTTTCGACGGTGATGTTGATGATCAGGTTGCATTCTACCACAATACCATTCTGGATGTGCTCAACAAACATTGTCCGTCCACCAAGCGTGTTCATCGTTTTTGCTGTCATCCACCTTGGTATACGAATGAAATTCACCCAGCGAGACGTTCACGGCGAAAACTCGAAAGGCGCTGGAGAAAGTTACAAACACCAGACAGCCGCCATCAGTACCTAACTCAGATTCATGCCGTCTGTCGTCTCATTCACAAGGAGAAATCAAAGTATTACAGAGAAAAGTTGAAAAGTGCAGATGTGAAGAACGTGTTTCGTGTCCTGAACACACTCTTTAATAGGTCGCCAGCAATCCTACCTGCAGACATGCCATCTACATGTACATCATTGCCTGACAGATTTGCCACATTCTTTGTAAAGAAAGTGGAAAAGATTAGAGAAAATCTCCAACTTAGGAACGAGGAATCGCATACTGACGTCTGTTGAAGTGGATCGATTGTGGATACATCTGGAGCCGAGCTGGCAGATTTTGATGCCATCACGGCCCAGGAGGTGTACAAATTAATTCACTCTGCGCCTAATAAGTCATGTTTGCTAGACCCACTGCCTACGTGGCTGCTGAAGGATACCATCAACACTTTTCTCCCCTACATTGCGTCAATTGTTGACACATCACTCAGTAGTGGTGTCTTCCCATCGTCGTTGAAGGAAGCTGTGGTGACTCCTCTGATCAAGAAACCAAACCTAAATCGTGATAACTTGAAAAACTACAGACCAGTCTCCAATCTCTCATTTCTTTCAAAGATAATTGAGAAAGCTGCTTTGTCTCAAGTCTCCAACTACCTGGATACGAATGATCTCTATGTTGAGAACCAGTCAGCTTACCGACGTTGGCATAGTACTGAGACTGCTCTCTTGAAGGTACAAGACGACATCCTCAGAGCGCTGGACAACAAGCTCGTTACCTTCATCGTCTTCTTAGACCTGTCTGCCGCATTTGACTGTGTTGACCATGATGTTATGCTGGCTCGCTTAATGAGCAACTTTGGCATCTCCGGGAGTGTGAAAGCTTGGTTCACCTCTTACCTCTCCGACCGCAGCTTCAGGTTGAAGGTTACAGGTGAGCTTTCGGAACCAATGTCTCTTGCTTTCGGAGTTCCTCAAGGTTCCGTACTAGGCCCGCAACTTTTCAGTTTATATACTCAACCCATGGCTGACATCATCAATCACCATGAGGGCATACAGCATCATAGCTATGCTGACGACGTGGAACTCTACACCTCTGCAGACCCGAAGGACAGTCAGGCAATTGAACTTGCTCTCACCACATTATCTGCATGTGTCAGGGACTTACAGCTGTGGATGCAGGGTAATCTGTTGAAACTGAACTGTGACAAAACTGAATTCCTTGCTGTCGCTAATCCGCGGTTCCATCCCTTGATATCTGATGTCACCCTGACTGTTGGTAATGTCGTCATTCATCCATCAAGTTCAGTTAGAAGCCTGGGTGTCGAAATTGACTCCTCCATGAAGCTGAATCACCACGTTTCTTCTCTAAGCAGTTCGCTTCATTTTCATCTCTCAAATATTGCACGTATCAGGCCTTTCCTCGATCAGAAAGCTTGTGAGCATGCTGTGAGAGCTCTCGTTACCTCAAGAATAGACTATGCAAACTCCATGCTGTCAGGTACTTCTTCAAGTAATGTCCAGCGCCCTCAACGTGCTCAAAACCGTGCTGCAAAGCTGGTTTTTCTAGCCAAGAAGCGTGACCATGCCTCTCCTCTTCTTCAGCAATTACACTGGCTCCCTGTGCAAAAGCGAATCATCTACAAAATCCTGTCAATCACGTACAAATGCCTTCAGAATTGTTCTCCATCTTACCTCATGAGTCTACTTTCACGTCACCAATCTAAAAGACAAGGAATGCGGTCAGGCCAAGACCCAACCCGGCTGTCTGTCCCTAGGAATCTCACTCGGACAGGAGACAGATCCTTCTCAGCAGCTGCCCCACGCCTATGGAATCAGCTCCCTCAAAGTATCAGGGAATCACCATCTCTGTCAGTTTTCCAGAAATCGTTGAAGACTTTCCTTTTCAATAACTAATTGATTCATTATGTACTTTTTTTCTTTCTCTCCTTGTTTGTTGTATTTTTTTCTATCTTTCTTTTCTCCTACCTCCCGAGTGAAAGATGGATTTGTGAAGCGCTGTGATACATATGTACTATTTGTAAGAGCGCTATAGAAATACTAATATTGTATTGTATTGTATTGTATTGTATTGTATTGTATTGTATTCCATTGCACTTTACCCATTGGTGCCTGTTAACAAGAAAGTTGAAAATGATCTTAAAAAGTTGGGGGTTAACGTTGAGATGAAGCAGATATCCAGCCAGCTTGTGTGGGACTATGGTGTTAAATGCGCTCGAAAAGTCAACAAATACAGCTCTCACAAATGCCTTTGGGGTTTCCAAGTGTTGAAATATATCTTGCAAGAAGACAAGAACAGCATCATCGACACTTCTGTTTGTTTGGTAGGCAAATTGAGCAGGGTCAAAATTGCCAGTATAAACCTTGAGGGCTTTAACCAAAAGTTTCTGAAAACATTTCATTACACAGGATGTAAGGGCAACAGGCCGATAATGATTCAACTCCGAGGGTTTATTTCATTTGGAAATCGGAATGATGATTGACGATTTCCACAGTTGCGGAATGAAACCGGTGTCCACACACAGCCTGAAAATGTCTCGAAAAACCTCAGCAAGTTGTTGACTACATGTTTAAGAATCTTGTTTGAAATTCCATCAGGGCCTCCACTAGATTTGCTGACTTTGACCTTAGCAAACAGATTACGAACATCTTGAACATCAATTGATGATATCTCTTCTGATTGATTGATTGAACAATTCTAGTAAAGAAACATTTTCAGCTGAAAAGTCATGAGTATCAAATCTGCTATAAATTCACCTGCCTGATTTACAAAGTTCTCATCTAACTGAATACTACTCTGTCCTTTCTTATATCCTGTTATGTTTTGCATCTTCTTCCAGGCTGCTTTTGCATCACATTTTTGAAAATCATATTCCAATTTCTTCTTATAATCAGCTTTGCATACACGTATCTGCTTCTTAATCTTGCTCTGTAGCTCTTTCAGTAAGAGTCCATTTCCATATGAGAGAAAGCAACACGTTTCTGCTTCAAGAGCTCCTTTAAATCCTTAGTGATCCATGGTTTATTGTTAGGATAGATTTTAAATTTTTTAACAGGAACAATGGAGTGAACACAGAAGAGGATGTAGCTATTGACAACAGAAACCTTGTCTTCCACGGAATCTGCACTGTCGAGCAGGACATCCCAGTCAGTACATTCGAGGCTGGCGCGCAGTTCCTCCATGGCATCTGGGCTCCAAACTCGTTCGCCAGTTTAGTGTGGCCTCAGAAGAATATTGTAGTGGTCAGAGTTCCCAAGTTGGGGACAAATGCTGGCTTTAAACGCGTCATGGATAGTACAGTAGCACAGATCAAGCAAGGCATTGTTTCGCGTATTTTCTTGTACATATTGAGTGAATTGATGGCAGTGTAGAATGCAGGTTACATTTGTTAAAATCACCCAATATGATTTTAGCCGAGTCTGGAGATGAATTTTCAAGTTCGTTGACCTTAGCCGCTATTTGCTCACTTGCCACTTTCACGTTGCCCTGTGGTGGGACATATACAACACACACAAAAATTTGATGGAGTTCCCTTGCAAATGAAATGGACGAAGACCCACTATAAGCAGCTCATAATCCGGAGTACATACTTTATCCTTTACTGACCAGTTATTGCACCACCCATTGTTAATAAACATGCATACTCCACCTCCTCGAGTTTGACCTGAGTCAGCTGTCCTGTCACCTCTGATTAGTTCATGATTTGTCACATCTATTGCACTGTCCGGGATATCTGGTTGAAGCCATGTCTCTGTAAAGCAAAGTAAACTTGCTTCTTTGTACTTGTGTAAATATCGTACATTGGGGCGTAGTTCGTCCATTTTGTTTTGTAAAGAGCGAACATTTCCGAAAACAATTGTCGGTAGTGGTGGTCTTAGGCCGCGTCTTCTCACTCGTCGTCGCAGTCCACGGGGCTTACCTCTTTTGCGCAGCTTAATCTCCCGCGGAAAGCTCTCGAAACCGCTCGGCTCGCTGCCCGCGTGCGTGTTTTTTTTTTTTTTTTAGACGGCACAGATTGGGGACCCTAACCCTAACCCTAGCTCTAACCCCAACCATCAAACCCTAACACTAACTCTAACCCTAAACCTAACCCTAACCCCTAACCGTAACCCAACGTGTTTCCCATAGGTTTAATACGTGTCATGCCCCAATCTGTGCCGTCTAAAAAAAAAAACGCTGCCTGCGTCCTATGGGCGGTAGGACAAGAGCTCCGCCTGTGTGAACGAAATCCGTGTTCCACGGACGTGGTCGTACTCACTCGGGAGACAGTTCGTGGTTGTAAAAAACCTCGAAATGAGCAAAATTGTCACCAAAAACAGCATCCAGCCAGGTCTTGATGATACAGCTTCCATTTTGTCAACAGTTAAACCGCACAAATCCACAACTTAGTCAACAAAGAGTGAAAAACAGAACACGAAAAAGGAACATAAAAAGCCAGTGGTGGTCGCCACAGTGCAGCGCCCTCAACCAAAAAGCCAAAAAGACCAATGGTATATGCCATTCTTTTCATATGGCAACAGGAAAATTCAAAAGAAGCAGATTCACATTCATCTCCTAAGCTGTCGGGCAGGTTTATAAATGCAGATAAGGTGAGGTAATGACTTCAAATTATCTTATTATTATTACTATCATTATCATTATTATTAGTAGTAGTAAAAGTAGTAGTAGTATAGTAGCAGTAGTAGTAGTAGTAGTTCAGTAGTAGTAGTATAGTAGTAGTAGTAGAGTAGTAGTAGTAGTAGTAGTAGTATCATCATTCTCATACACAGCCAGGAAAAATCCATTGTCTAGAGCTGATATGATCCTAAAGAGTGCATTTTACTGTCTTTCAATATATCGACAAATGGATGATGAAAAAGGATGAATGAAAAAAAAAAATCTTATTGTAGGTTTCCCTAAACATGAAGCCACTGTTAAATATTTTCAATTGTAGAATGAAAAAAAAGACAAAACATAAAATCTCAGAGGCAAAAGATAATTATTTGTTTGTATCAGATCAACCAAAGTACATATCAAAATATTAAAGTTTTGGACGTAGATCATTATGGGAAAGCACTCCTAGAAGCCCGCCTCCTCAGTCCCAGCTGCTGCTGAATCCAGAAATAAATGATGATGTTACAAAATAAAGCTTGCCAATTTACCATCAGTTGGCAAGACATAATATAATGATATTCGTATTTTATATTAAAATCACTATGTCAGGGTCCAATCCATTGTTGTCTTCAGAGATGGTGGCCAAGCTTGATGTCATGACATGTCTCCCAGTAACGCTACGCTGGCTGATGCTGCGCCGTATTAATATTATGTTTTGAAATAGAGCGGCATGGGCCAGCGGTACGTCCCTGAGAGAAAGAGATGGGATAAAGGGTGATGCAGATTACAATCTTGATGTGTGTCTGGAGAGCCATGGTATCCCTCGAACTCTTAGTTCGTTCTAATGGTTCGTACGCTTATTCAATGAGAATAAATCTCGATCCAGCCTCAACGCAATCTGTTCGTTAATTACTTAGTTAGTTAGTTTGTTTGTTTGTTGATTTCATGCAGAAACCAATTTTTTTTTTTCAGTAATATCACAGAAAACATCAAAATAATGATTGCAATGTGTATGATTCCAAGAAAGGAAATTGATGTGTGCAGTAATTTAATAGATGACATTTATACAAGCTGTATTGTATCACCAAATTTACAATGTGTAAATGAAATTTGTTTCATTTTGTTTCATTTTCATGGTCATGCGGACAAGGTTTGTTTTCTACATCGCAATGAGGATCCGTGATAAACACGTTCACATAAACATGACATAAAATAAACAAGCAAACACGAAGACACACATACTACACAATGATTGTTGCGTCATTTACATCAGGGAGGTTTATTATCATCAAACTATGTATACATAACCGTTACAAGCGTACTGTGCTAAACAAGATGGATTGATTGATATTTTAACAGATAGATATAGACTGATAGAAAGAGATAGATAGATGAATGCATAGATAGAGAGGTATATAGATAGATATATAGATAGATACATAGATAGATAGATAGATAGATAGATAGATAGATAGATAGAATTGGATAGATAGGTAGATAGATAAATAGAGATAGATAGACAGATAGACAGAGATAGATAGATAGATAGATAGAAATGGATGAATAGATAGATATAAATGGATGAATAGATAGATAGATAAATAGATAGATAGATAGATGGATAGATAGATAGAAATGGATAAACAAATAGATACATAGATAGATGGATGGATAGATAGAGTATAGACGGAGATCTTGTCATGGGATCAGGGAGAGAGAGAGAGATTGCTGATGGCAAAACGACCTTAGGGATGCTCGTACATCATCATGCCCACGAAGAATAACATTCATCTAACCGTTTTACTTAGCCATGATCAGTTTCTACCACTTTATTTCTTATCGATTTGTTGATATGATCACATAAGCACTTAAAATGAAAACGTTTCTTATTTCATTCTTGCAATCTTTTCACACGTACTGTTTAATATCATATTGAATCAAAATAACATAATAGGCAAAACACAAAACAATGATGATATAACCATGACAATTCTGAAGACTGCATCAATATGATACAATAACTCATGGATGGAGAGAAATTGCAATAGATTATTTTACGGTGCCCTGTGGTGGGAAAGTGGTTATAGGAGAAAATCAGTTAGGATCATACAAATAGTGCACTAAATCTGTATTATTCGTAAGATAACACAAATATTTCTTACTTCTTTTATTTAGCTTTTGGAGGAGTGTAAGCCTTTATCACAAAAAAAAATGCGATTTAGGAGTGATTAAAAAAAACTACTTTAGGGAAAAACGAAATGTATGAAATAAACTTTTATGGTTGTTATTAGCTATATCTGCATTTCAACATTCCAATTTACACACGTTAAAGGGATAAGTTCACGATTTGACGTCGCGATTTAGATTTTAGACGATGAGGAAAATCAATTTCTCCAGCTTTTCTCATTCCCACTGCTAGGAATCGTTGCCCTGGAGTAAAGTCTAGATACAGGTATAGTTCAGCACCCACAATGCGAACGTGGTAGAATAGCGAGCGGTGTATTGTTATCCTCACGCCGATATCGACTGGTGATTTCCTGGGCCTAGATGCAGTATTTGTTGATAACATACGCCGATGTAGTTACCTCTACTCCACATTGTCATTTCGAACTGCGGTTGTTAAGAGCTATCGATCTAGCTTTTAGGACCTATGCATATATCATAGCAAAGTTTTCGTTTCAATGGACAAACATTTCCACTTAATTGCATCCACTTTATACGGAAAGAGAATTCATTATATGACAAAGGTTGACTGAGTGGTGATGATGATTTTTTTTTACTTAAAAGGTCACAAAATGACGCAGTTAAAAGCTCCGGATGAATAGTTTGAAGGTCAATCTTGGGTATTGATTTCCGGGCGCTGAAAAATCTGAGTTACGTTTCTTGAAGAAATCGTTGTTGTTTTAGATTTTTGGTTTTTCCTTTATCCTATTTTTTTTATATAAAAACCAAGTAAAGTGTTAAACAGTACAAAAAGGGAGATGTTTTATCAGCGACTTGGATTGGTCGATTTAATCTCTCAATATATTTCACCTCTGAACTACACGACGAAATCTTAAAAAGATTTTAAATCAATATTCTCCTACCTAGACCGTCTGAGAGATTGACATGATATAGAGCGACTCACTTCAATCTCCCCGTACTGTT
The DNA here is from genome assembly GCF_040938485.1 of Diadema antillarum. NCBI lineage: Eukaryota > Metazoa > Echinodermata > Echinoidea > Diadematoida > Diadematidae > Diadema > Diadema antillarum. The sequence goes on along the minus strand of NW_027271657.1, from coordinate 796,335 downwards.
ATCGGATACACGCAGCCAGATAATAGACAATGTCCTATTACATTATGATCAACTTTATTCTTACAAAAAAAAAGTCAATTACAGTGGATAATTGTACAAACCAATCAGTCAATAAAATGGTCATTGATTTTATTGTTAAAGTCATCTGAATATATAGATTTAAGAATGAATGTTGTATTGCATATTGATATGTTTCAATTAAAGTTCAGGTTGGTTCAGCATTTTTTCGTGTACGTACGTATTTAACATTGCGAACAGATGTACACTTGCTATAATTCATTTATTTTTCTATTCGTTAATGTATTCTGTATTCTTTACCCAGGTTTAGTAGCTCCACCAAAGGTTTATACTACTTATCTTGAGGAGCATAAAGCAAAGAAACAATTAATACAAATACACCAAGTAGAATAGAGCAACACAAAAAAAAATATATATAAATGTGTCACGAATGGTCATTGTTACACAATAAAGTAAACCAATCATCATCAACTAAGCATTATTAAAGCGAATTCATCTATTCTAGGAATTTCAGTATTTTTCTCATACTTTGTAATGCAGTGAAATGGAGGATTACCCAACAAAGGAAACTATCACTGAATAAAGCGCAATGTTCAATCGCTATCATCGCAGAAGTTTAATTTAACGGAGATTTTGCTAGGATCAATAAAGCTCAAGCCCTTTATCCTCACTTTCATTGAATGTTATCTATAACTACATTGCATCATCAATAACTCTTGTGCCCGAGAGTACCACTTACTAGTTGGTTGAGGCACAATGTAAATATATAAAAAAAACCATGACTTTTGTGCTTACAGTGACAAATCAAGCAAGAAATGCACATGTGCTACCAATTGAGCGTGCCTATGAACACTGAATGAAAACGTGCGCGTATTTAGCGTATGTACTGTATGTGTGTGTGGTGGGGGTGTGCATAGAAGCTCGTATTGTTTTATGCTAATGGGTAATTTAAACTTCTGCTGGCAACACATTAGTTTTTAAGCAAAAAAAAAAATCTCATACTTAAAACACACACAGACACACACACACACAAATAACTTTTTGCTAAATTTAAACTATGGCCGTCTATGGCCGTTGCTTCACCCCTTTTTGTTGGCATAAGAAGTTGATGACTCCAGCTCTGAGGAGCGGATTCCCAGTCGCGTAGCAGATTGGGTTGATGGCGAAACTCAGGTGCATGATAATCACTGTCGCCTGAAAGCAAAACACATTATAAAATGGGTTCAAGAATGTAGCCAATTGGGAGCGCTGAAATGAGTCACGTGTGCGTGCATTAATTTTTACTATCATGCACGGCCTTGCAAAAAAGCGTAAAGTCACTGACGTCACAATGTTTACACTAGCAGTGCGCACTTAATCAGTTGTTACAAGTGCGTCGCGCGCTACCATACGCGCTGTCAATCCTGTAAACAACTTCTCGTTCGGGCTGCCAGCCGGCCTTTCTTGTGCACAACAATCATGTGGCGTACGTATACGCTTATACGTACAGTACTTACATGTGCGGGATTTCCGAGTGCGACGTGCGTAAATGTTTGGGACGAACATCCTCGGACGTCTTGACCCACAAAGGTACGTGAAAAACGCTGACAAATGCTGTTAGTTTTCGAATTTTCGACCCATTTTATAAAACAAATGATGCACAGGATTATTTCGTGGCGTTAGTGGAGGCGTAGCTCACTCGAGGGTATTTACAATGTAGTGCAACATGCACTCGGCTTCGCCTCGTGCATGTTTCACAATTGTAAATACCCTCGAGTGCACTATACGCCTACACTAACACACTCTATCTTGTGCATCATTTGTATAACAGACATAATGTCCTCTCCCTTACATATACGAATGCATTTTACTAAAATCAGGCGTGACATATCCAAATACTGAACCTGTGATACAGTAACTTAATCAATCAACTTCAATTTCTTCAATTGTCACCAGCTCCTAACAATCAAAGGCAGATACTGATCGCTGACCACTATCTCTATTAACTTTTCTTTTAAAGTTGGCAAATTGTTTTCAGCCTTCGATTCATAGCTTCTGCCTGAAATGAAAAATATTAAGCTGACCATGTTTGTCAGCAAAAAAGTGTGTTGTTTTTTTGTTTTGTCATTTGGTGACTACGGGGGGGGGGGGGGGGGCACGTGCCCCAACCCAATCCGCTGGTAAAAATAAAGAAAAAATAACTAGCAAAATGGTAATTCAAGGGTTAGTAAACTGCTTTTGAAATCGACATGAAAGGGTGATCAAGAAAAAATATATTTTTCTAAAATTTCTTTTAACCATAATTAAAGAGGTATATAATAGTGAAACATTGTTCAAAACGCCCGGAGACAACAAAAGATTGTGGTTCAGTTGATTCGTGGTTGGCATTTTTAATATAAGCAGGATGTGCGCAGTGTACTCAGAACATCGGAACGGCAAAAAGAGTTGCGCAATGTGATGTAGGTTGACTAGGTTGTACACATTAAATGCTATCAAAGCTAGAACATTGATTTTGCAGTGTTGCTTTACATATTAGTCTATATCAAAATGCCTTGCATTGCCAATGATAAGACTTGACCTTGGCCATTTCTTAACTTTTCCATCTATATGAAACACACACACTCACAAACACAAACAATTAGGGGATGCTCTATATCTATAAGGTGCAGATTTTGGACATCCTTCTCCCGCTTGGTCACTTCGACGCCCCCTCGCTGGTCATACCTCCCCCAATCATGAACATAAACCGACGCCCTTGACTACCAGTGGCGGATCCAGGGGGTGCACCGGGCGCCCCCTCCCTCCAAAGCGAAAAAAGAATATTCATGTAGCTACAAACGACAATTTTTGGACTGTAAAATGTCAACATTTTCAAGCTCGCTCGCTTCGCTCGCTCGCATTTAACCGATGCCATTCTCCCGATGTTACTGCCAGTAATTGCCAGCAGTTGCGCCCGGTGCGCCCCCCCCCCCCCGCTGAATTTCCAAAGTGAAAAAATATAGCTACAAACGGCAGTTTTGGGACTGTACAATTTCAAAATTTTCAAGCTCGCTCGCATTTAATCATAATGCCATTCTCCTGATGTTACTGCCAGCAATTGCCAGTAATTGCGCCCGGTGCGCCCCCTCCAATTAATTTCCAAAGCGAAAGAAATATAGCTACAAACGGCAGTTTTGGGACTGTAATATGTCAAAATTTTCAAGCTCGCTCGCTTCGCTCGCTCGCATTTAATCGTTATGCCATTCTCCTGATGTTGCTGTCAGTAATTGCCAGCAGTTGCGCCCGGTGCGCACCCTCCCCTTAATTTCCATAGCGAAAAAATAAAGCTACAAACGGCAGTTTTTGACTGTAAAATGTCTAAATTTTCAAGCTCGCTCGCATTTAATCGTTATGCCATTCTCCTGATGTTGTTCTCAGTAATTGCCAGCAGTTGCGCCCGGTGCGCCCCCTACCCTTAAGTTCCAAAGTGAAAAAAATATAGCAACAAACGGCAGTTTGAAAATGTCAAAATTTTCAAGCTCGCTCGCTTTGCTCGCTCGCATTTAATCGTTTTGCCATTCTCCCGATGTTGCTGTCAGTAATTGCCAGTAGTTGCGCCCGGTGCGCACCCTCCCCTTAATTTCCAAAGTGAAAAAATATAGCTACAAACGGCAGTTTGGGGACTGTAAAATGTCAACATTTTCAAGCTCGCTCGCTTCGCTCGCTCGCATTTAATCGTTATACCATTCTCCCGATGTTACTGCCAGCAATTGCCAGCATTTGCGCCCGGTGCAACCCCCTTAATTTCCAAAGCAAAAAAATATATTTTTATACATGTACAAACGGCAGTTTGGGGACTGTAAAGTGTCAAAACTTTTCAAGCTCGCTCGCTCCGCTCGCTCGCATTTAGTTGTACCGTTATGCAATTCTGATGTTGCTGGCATGAGGTGCCCCCCCCCCCCCCCAATGTCTTGACCCACGGTACGCCACTGGGTGGTTAGAAGGTAGGTAACCGGTTGCCGACTGATCGCCGACTTCCCCCACCCCATTGATCTGTACAGTTAACCGTATCCCTTATCATGAAGGTTTGTGGGCGTCTAGTTGCAGTTGCACAGCAATAATAGCCTGGTCACCAATTACCACTTTCCAAGCGGCAGCTTAAAGGACAAGTACACCTTCATAAACATAAGGATTGAGAAAATGCAACAATATTAGTAGAACACATCAGTGAAAGTTTGAGGAAAATTGGACAATCGATGCAAAAGTTATGAATTTTTAAAATTTTTGTGTTGGAACTGCTGGACGAGGAGACTACTACAGCTTGTGATGTCATATGAGTACAACAGTATAAAGAAAATGTAAAGAAAATTCAACATATTTTCATTTTTTTTTTTGCATAATAAAAGAGCATTTGACTTGCCTCTTTCTAAAGGTAGGGGGAATAATATTACCCATGACATATGTCGGTAACGAGTCAAGGGAATGCGTACATTTTTCGAAAGATGAATTTTTGTGAAATTCTCTTTTTATTTTCCTTATATTGTTGTACGCATGTGACATCGTGCACTGCAGTAGTCTTCTCATCCAGCGGTTACTGCACAAAAAATTCAAAAATTCATAACTTTTGAACGGATTGACCGATTTTCCTCAAACTTTCAATGATGTGTTCTACTAATGTTGCTACATTTTCTCAATCCTTATGTTTATGAAGGTGAACTTGTCCTTTAACTGAACACAATCCCTATAACTAGTACATTATTTTTTTCTCATAGATTGTAATGACCAAGCGTTGTGGGACCGGACCGGACCGGGCCGGACCGTCTGTAATGAAAATGACGCACCCAGTCGGAGGAGTCTATATCAGGTCTTTGAGTAAAATAGGTAAGTTTTCACGCGCGAACTTAAGTGTCCGAAAACACAACCCCCCATCATACTATACAATCTATAGTGTTTATAGCAGGCCATAATATCTTTTTCGTATACAGCATAAGCCGTTGTCTATTGCAGGTGTTGACACCATTACACCTTTTATTGGCCAAACAAAACTATCCATAGCCTCAAATCCAAACCCACCTTGCGAATTATGAGTGTGACACAGTTCTGGCATAATCAAAGTGATTGGGTAGATAAGAAGTGCATCTCTACACATCAAATCGATAAAATCTTGATGTGCTTTCTGTCTGATGGTTTCTATAAGAATATTGTACCTGTGATGTCCAATGTCTCAGATGTCGACTACAAATATTTTTGAAAAGGCAAAATGGCAATCGAGACCTCTACTGTATGTCCAAATAAAAATTACAATCGGATTTTCGCACTGATAACTTTCAATACGATTGAACTGTGTAAATGCTATGGGGTCTAAGAATATGAAGTGTAATGTCTATGTTCTTTTCGAAAAATTAAATAAGATTTGAATTATTTTGAAAAAATACAATTATGTTACCTATATTTTGCAGGAAACCCAATTCAATTTGTTTTAGCGGTCACAGTGAAAGTGGATCGTTGTAAAACATGTCTGTCTATTTCTTCGAAGTATATGGCACTTGGATGCTTTTGGAATTGCATATTCATGTGTGAACACAATGGACAGAAATTGGAGGGAAGGGATTTCTGGCATGCTCTACAAAATATGAGAAAGATCCTCATTTATCTTTCAACACTGAAACAAAGCGGATGTGGTTTTCTGTAAAATGTTGGTAATAAATCATACTACACTTTCATATCCTGAAATTGTATTTGAATTGATCCACTATTTTTAAAGTTTTTTTTTGTTTTTTTTTTTGTTTGTGGGGGGACATACGGTATAATGCTTTCTGAAAAAATGTGAACCACTATATGTTCAAATAGCTTAGTTCTATTTAAATCATGTATCACTCTCATATGAAATGTTCGTGAAACATTCAAGCTTTTCCTCTTCAGCTGCACATGGAATCTGGTGGCTTTCATTCTAGAAATAAAGAGTTTCCCATTGCTTTGGCTGTACCATGAGATGCATAGTCCTCAGAGAGGGGCCTCCGTGAGGTACAGGGCCTCACCTTGCACAGTATGATGTCTTATTCTACTAACATAAAAGGTGTGTTAGATACTACGTATATAATTGAAACTACGAAGTAAGAAAGAACGAAAAGTTGACAACGAAATTATTTGATAAAAGATCAAAATAACTAGCAACTGTGACTTTTATGCGAAAATAGACAGGTATAATAAGCAAGGACCTCAAATAACTGCGACAAACACACGCAATATCGAGTTGAGACTTGAAGGTGTTTTTTTTTTTCCTTGACACAACGTATTCATTAGCTAGGCTGCTTGTATTGCTAGATGGATTGTATTTGGCCGTCATATAAACATAACTTTGCAGGATTTGACCGTGAAGACTAGTCGCGTGTTGGCATTTTTTGTCGCAACAGTTGGTTGAAATACAATCTGTATTTAAAAAGAAAACAAAAGGTTGTTTAATTTTGGAGGGCTACTATTCTATAAGTGTCAGCTACGAAGAGTGCAATGTTGATTGTAAGGAAAGGGGAATTCTTCTTCTTTCCACTGGTACCTAATTACGTTGACAAACTTCATGCATGTCTGAGCACATGAACACATGGATGGGATCTGTCAATGAAAGGGGTAAAATCATTAGGCCATCCTGCACGACTGCAGGTTCGTGTTTAGGGTTTCTTTTTTTTAACATGTCCTTTAATGGTTCATATTCTTTAACATGGCCACGTTGTCGATAACTTGGTCCTTCCTATAAAGGCTTAAATGTTATCCATTTTTCTCAATAAATATTCAAGACATGGTTTGTCGCTGCGGGCTATGTGTTGAATATGATGAACAGAGAAAATGGACTGCGTTGCTTGGCCTCTGTGGGAGTTACCAATTCATCGGACATGGCAGTGGCCATGTAAAAAGGTAATGAACCATAAAATGTTTGGAGAATCCCTAAACACAAACCTGCATTCGTACAGGCTACATGGCTTATTTTGGCCACTTTCATTGACATATCTCACCCAACATGCCGTCACACATGCATTGCTCTTTCACCATAACACACAAACTTGGGAAAAGTGCAAGTTGATATCATTATCTCTACAGTCCATGTGCTCAGTCATGCATGTTTGTAAATATAATCAGGTACCAATGGAAAGAGGAAGGGTTCGTCCTTGTTCATAAACCACACTTTGCTCTCTATAGCTGCAATTATGAAATAGTAGACCTCCAAGGTTCGCATCATTCCGCTCCATATCTATTTTTTAGCTCTAAAACTAGCTTTAGAAAATGGCAGCACAATCCCTCAGCGGGTACATATTTCACATTCTTATTTACTTTTTTTTTTTGTAGATCCGTACTCGACGGAAAAGCTGAGCTCCTTAAGTGCAGGTTTACGTCACTGAACGTGCTGCTTTCCACCCATGCATTATATAGGTTCAAAATCGGTAGAGATAAAAGGCAACGTTTTAGATTTTATACATACGTTTCCGATGGTGCCGATAGGTATGCAGAAGTTACACAAGACGTGAGTGGTGTAGACTACGACGCCAGGCAAGCTAGACAGGAACAGCACTAAGAATATCTTGGTCAGAGTGCGCTGTGCACGGGCGTTACCTCTCTTTCCACTTTCTATGTTTTTCTTCTCAGTGACGGGAGACCGAACCTGTGGGTGTATTTGTTGGATGTCCAGGCCTTCTGGCTTAGTGCAGGACTGATTGTCACTTTGAAGGGTGGTCAGGTCCGTCTTATGCGAATCTGTGTGAGGACAAGTTATATATGGAGATATAATGCTCAAACAAGATACAGTGCTCTGAACTACTTATACCTTATATTACCATTTATTTCATTTAAAACAGTAAATGTACGCTGTGATAGCATAACTCCTCAAAATAAGTTCTGCAAACTTGATATACCATATTTCTCTTATACCCGCATTATCTCCATTAAATATGGAATTATAAGAAAACCTGATTAATTGTCTTTAATATGATACCTCACTTGCCATGGTTGGGTATTCTTGGAATGTGCAAAACAGCTGAGTATGGGGACAGATCAAACGTGAAAAGTCGCAACACTTCTGCTATTGATAATGTACAGTTTTGATGAAAAAAGGCCAAAGGAATGAGTAATGCTGAAATGGCAGCACTTTCAAAAACTCCCATTTCCTAGACATTAGATGGCTGTTTGGTAAACCTTCATGTTTAATTTTAATCTGCAGATACTACTGCAGTTTTTAATTCATGGATTAAGCCTGGAATCTAATGACAATCTCACAATGCATTCTTTTCAAGCACATTCCTTCCTTGAAACGACAAAGCAAATGGGAATTACACTGTTTGACGTAATACATTTGCTCTATTTTGCAACATTTTACATTTGACCTTTCCTCATACTCAGTCATACTGTGCATTCCAGGAATTCCCAATCATAGCAAGTGAGGTGTCATTTCAAGGATAATTAATCAGGCTTTCTTATGATGTCATATTTAATGAAGATAATGCTGGTATAAGAGAAATATGATGTGTCAAACTTTAATTGCAGGACTAATTTTAGGAGTTTCAAAGTTATTTGCAAAATATACGTACATCTAAACAACGTTCAGTCACTAAGAAGACTAGTACAGCTTGTGATGTCACATGTGAAAAATAGTAAATATAATAAAAGAGATTTCAACTTATTTTCACTTTTCTACCACTATAAAAGAAGAACTGACCTGCCTCTCTCAGAAGGCAGGGACAACAATAATATTCCCCTCAACATACGTTAGTGACAAGTCAGGGAAATGTGTGGGTTTTTTTTTTTCAAAAACAAACTTTTTGTGAAAGTTTCTTTATATTTTCCTCATATCGTTCTACGCATGTGACATCATGCACTGTAGTAGTCTTCTCACCCAGCATAGACTGTGCAGATACTTTATAAATTCATAACTTTTGAACGGATTGAACCATTTCCCCCAAAGTTTCACTGTGACGTATTTTGCTAATATTGCTGCATTCACTCAATCCTAATGTATATGGAGATGGACTTTAACAATCCTTTAAGACTCTAACAATCCGTAGTAGCTGGAGTGTTTACCATCAATATCGACATTAGTCTGACAACAAGGCTTTACAGATGTCTTACCTCCCACTGCCGTGGAGAGAGCAGAGGCTGACGATTTCTTAAGGATTCTGCGATGGATGATGATGGCGTAGATTACGATGTAAATAACACCGGTGAAAATAATGGGTATGTATCGAGTAACCAACATGAAGTAGATCGAAATATTTAATTCCATGCCCTGATAGCGGGTCAGACATATCTCGTCGCCAAATGTGAGTTCCATCCCTAACATTATTGGCAAGAGATACAGATAGAAGGCAATTGCGAAGAGTAGGGTGATATAGACAGAAGAAATAAGACAGGTGGCAAACTTTAAAGTCTTATTTTGTAAGTGCTTGAAGGGATTCCATATGGAGCGGAAACGATCGACGGCGATTACAAGAATAAGTCCGTAAGTTACATTGACAGTATAGTGGGCAAAGAACATCAGCAGCTCACAGGCAACTATTCCGAACGGCCAGTATCCCATAAAGATATTCACGCTGCGAAAACCAACCTCGATCCCGTTACACAAGTCAGAGATTGCTAGGCCAATGATGAAACAATTGGTGTAAGTCAGGAGTCGGCGGTCGTAAAAGATGGCAGCGAGGATCAAAGAGTTTCCGAAGACAGCGACCAGGGCGATGACCACGGACAATCCGCCGAACACAGAAATCATCCAGGAAGATTGAGCCATAGCCATGTTTCCTGATGTCGTATCATCGGACAAAACAGTGAAACTTGACAGACTGAAGAACTCATTTGAACTATCATTAGACATCTTGAATAAAATGATTCTACTTGTTCAGTGCTAAGTGAATCAGATGAAAAGTTAAAGTGTAATGGCAAAACGTTCTTTCCCAGATATTAATTAATATCAAGGCTCTTAGTTGCTTGTCCTATACTGCAAAGTCTCCGGGTGGTTGTAATGTCTGAAAAAGGTTTTCGCTGTTGCTGAGACGCAACAGATAAGGTAAGTGGGAAAGTGAAGGAATGAAAACTCTTGAAAATACTTCAGATTTTAAACCTAATAAGGGCTGGCTCCGAGTGAGCATGGAGATATTTCTTGCGATCACTCCACCAGTATTATTTCATTGCCAACCATTCATAGAGCTTCATAATTGCCGTTCAGTTTCTATTTTTCACGATTTACAGCAATGCGCATGTGCCGAATCATTCAATGTTCATTGTACCATTTATGCTACAATAATCTGCGACATGAAAACTTGCTACTTATGAGAATTTTTTGTTATCCAAAACACATTTCGCGATATGATTATGGGGGCGGGGTTAAGTTCTGTCAGCGATGCCATTGGATAACAGTGCTCTATCTACCCCGATGCAATTTGAATTACAGCCGGTGGAGCTCGGGTGTAGACAGAGCGGAAGCATACTTCACAGCACCAGACTAAAGTTAGAAACTGATTTAATTCAACGAAAAGCTGGAAAAGAGAAAGGGAGATATAAAAAAAAAAGATGAGAGAAGGAAGAGAGAGAGAGGGAGAGATAGTGCGTATGTGTGTGAGAGAGAGAGAGAGAGAGAGAGAGAGGGAGGGAGAGAAAGGAAGAAACTACTAGCACTACTTTGACGCGATGACTTACAAAATGACTTATAGATGTTGAAATCAATTTACGTCGTTCGTGATAATGTAGACCTAGTTGTGAAACCAGGGTGGTAACCAGTGATATCACTAGAGAAATAGGGTCATTCGTAACAATGAGTAAGTGCTTTCGGGAATGGGTGATATTACTCCGTGTAACAGCATTTCAATTGACTTCAACGTGTTATGATAATGGTAATGAATTACTCAAGGCTTACTTGCTCTAAGGATGAGTTTGACCTAGCTCTAAACTACACACACAACCATGACATAATCAAATGAAATGATCGTTCTGCCAAGTGTACTACAATGTGCTATAAAGTATTGTTATAATTTTATATTATATTATCATATTTTATTCACTAAAAGAAGTATATCAAATCACTTTAGTTATTTTGACTTCTTGATTTTAGAACTAATGTCCTCACCTTAGTAGTGTTAATTAAGATTTGATTTGATTTCATGTTATTTGATTTCATTTGATTTGGTTTGATTTATTCACAAAATCAAATCAAATCAATTAAGATATAGTAAATGAGATTGAAAAGGAGGTAACATAGAATAAAGAATGGGAAGTGCTGATGTTTACCCTTGACATGCTGTAATCTAGCTACTAGTCATCTTGTCCTAAACAAAATCTCCTTCCTGATTTCCAACAATTCGTTTTCTTCCCGAACTCCAATATGATTGTGTATAGTCTTTCCTCTTTAAAGGGATTTGAACAGGGAATACCAGCAGCTAGACTTCTAGTTTTAAAAGTATTTCTAACAACTAGTTTTCTTGGTGTAAATGAGTCTTTTCGATGATTTTCAGCGGGTGATGCTCGTTATTATAAAGGTTTGTTATTACAAAAATTTATTGTCACTAACAGATCATAAACCTGACGTTGTTCATCCCAAAATGAAATGGAGTTTATTGATTCTTATAATCTTGATTTTCCAGATTTTTCGGTAACCTTCCTTCACTGTCAATTTTTCTTTTACGAATTAAAATAGCATCGTACCTGTATAACGTAACTATTCCGGCTGCCTTTTAAAAAGACCATTCAGCTGCATTCATTTCGGACATCTGACGACTGTATTTTTGTCAATATTCCGCTTGTATGTATTATACTCAAATCATTACATGTAAGTAGGACCATACTCTCGGGCAATATGTGAATAAATTTTGTATCTGCTTATCATAAACGTGTGTATGTAGTTATATTCATATATAATTACGATGATGATAATAATACGTGTGTGCGCGTGCGCGTGTGTTGCAATGTGTTTAATATGCTCACATATTATCAAATATCATTATTCGTGTTATACAATAAGGTGATACCGGTTGTGTGTGTTTTACACTATTAAAATATTAATGTATAATAAGCATGTGACAAGAAATGATTAGACCTGTAGGTAATGACCTTGTGAACTTCAAAGCAAATCTTTTATGAGCAACTCATTTTATCACTTTGAAAGCAAAACGATGTCAAAATATACGTGTTTGTTAAATGAAAACAGAATTTTTCAAAATTTGCTTTTCATTACAAGTACGCTTTCAATCGCCTCGTTGCAGAATTAGGTTATTCAAAAGGGTAATTTCATTATCCCTGCTTTCTGAAAAGGTAAATCAAATGCTCTCTCATGATGGCAACGAGAGAAAACATGCTGAATTTGCTATATATTTTCTTTATATCATGCTGTCCATAATGAGGTTTGGAAGTGTAGTAATTTTTTTTGTTTGTTTTTTGCGATTACGGCAGCGAGAATTAACTTTTGAATCGATTATCAGATATTTTTGAAACTTTCATTCATATAATACCTTACTGATATTGCTGCTTTCAGGCAATTAACATTTATGTTTCGGCTTTAGTTTCCTTCCTTTATGACATTAAATTTCAGACGTATTGGATTATCTTGGTTTTGACTGTTTTTCCGTAGGAGCAATACTCTGCATTGTTTTATGTCATAGGATATTTGGTGTTTGAAAACGTTGTATATCCTTTAACTTGGATAATATTCTGGGCAACTATACTCGACACTTGACGCTTGATACTCGTGGTATTCCGATCTTACAGATCCTTCGCATACAAACCATAATTCCTTCACTCTCAAACAAACAAAACATTGGCATTCCAACAAAATGTTTTACACTTTTTAAAACTGCTGTAACCCATCATGTAAGTAAAGATATCTTTTACGTCATGAAGAAGCTCTTTTTGAGAACACAGGTCTACATTTCAAGACAATATTTGACAAACATGTATTTCAGAAATTTGTGAATGTACAATTGTGTTGATTTTTGTCTTAATATCCCACAGCATTACATCATATCAAGCAGTAAATTTTGTAATGAAAAGAGAGCATTATGGTCATTGAGAGACATATTTTCCTTTTTTACATACAAGTATCAACAGAGCAGAGCTATCTGCAAAGAATTTTCTACAAGGAAACTGACAGATATTACTTCTGCAGGTAATCTTATAGGACCCGTGTGGTTCACAGAGAGGAAGCATACTTCACAGCACCAGACGAAAGTTAGAAATTGATTTACTCCGACGAAACAGACCAGCAAAAAAAGAGAAAGGAAGAAAGAGAGAGAGAGAGTGTGTGTGTGTGTGTGTGTAGGTGTGTGTGAGTGTGTGTGTGTGTGTGAGTGTGTGTAGGTGTGTGTGTGTGTGTGTGTGTTTGAGTGTGTGTGCGTGTGTGTGTGTGTGTGTGTGTGTGTGTGTGTGTGAGGAGAAAGGAAGAAACTACCAGCACCACTTTGACGCGATGACTGTAGATGTTGACAGCAATTTACGTCGTGCGTAATAATGTAGACCTAGTTGTGAAACTAGAGTGGTAACCAGTTACATAACTAGAGGAATTGAGTCATTCGTAATAATGAGTAAGTGCGTTCGGTATGGGTGATATTACTCCGTGTTTCAGCATTTCAATCGACTTCAACGTGTGATAATAATGGTAACGAAGCGCTCTAGACTTACTTTCTCTAGGGATGAGTTTAACATGGCTCTAAACTACGCACACAACCATGACATAATCAAACGAAATGATCGTTCTGCCAAGTGTACTGCAATATGCTATAACTGTGAACACCGTTATTTTAATTTACTTAAAACAAAGTATTTTAAATCACTTTAGTTAAATCTTTGGCTTCTTCATTTTAGAACTAGTGTCCTCACCGTATAGTGTTAATTAAGTTTTGATTTGATTTGATTTTATTAGATTTGATTTGATTTGTTCACAAAATCAAATTTAATCATTTAAGATATAGTAAATAAGATTAAAAAGGAGGTAAAATACAATAAAAAATGGGAAGTGCTGATGTTTACCCTTGACCTGCTATAATCTACCCCATGTCTTCTTGTCCAAAACAAAATCTTCTTCATGAGTTTCAACAACTCATTATCTTCCAGAACTCCAACATGCTCGAGTATCATAGTGTCTCCATTTCGATGGGATCTGCCTGGTGAATACCAGCAGCTAGACTTCACGCTTTAAACGAGTATTTTTAACCTCTGTATTGATAGTTTTCTTGGTATAAACGAGTCTTTTCGATGACTTTTGGCGGGTGATGCTCGTTATTCTGAAGATTTGTTATCACAAAGACTTATTGTCACTAACAGTTCGTAATCCTGAGTTTGCTCATCCGAAAATAAAATGGAGTTTATTGAATCTTATAATCTTGATTTTTTTTTTCGGATTTTATTTTCTCGAATGAATTTCTATCAACTTTCTATTAACTGTATCAATGTTGTTTTTTTTTACAAATTAAAATAGCATTGTATAAAGTGATTATTCCCGCTGCCTTTTCGGGATAGCAATCACCTGCATTCGTGTTGGATTTCTGATGACTGTATTTTTGATCTTTTAGGGTTGTTTCCGATTGTATATAATGCTTAATACATAACCTAGTAGGACCGTGCTCCCGGGGAATATGTTAATAAATTTGTATGCTTATCATAAACGAATTTATATATGTGTATATATATATATATTATATATATATATATACGCTTTCATATAGACGCTTTCAATCGCCTCGCTGCTTTTCGAAAAGGTAAATCAAATGCTCTCCAATGATGGTAAAAGAGCGAAAATATGTTAAATGTGCTTTATAACTATTTTCTTAATATCATGCTGTCCATAATGAGATCAGGAAGTGTAGCAATCTCCTTAGTTTTTGCGATTACGGCAGCGAGAATATAAAAATTCATAACTTTTGAATCGATTGTATGTTATTTCTCAAACTTTGTTCATTCATATATATGTTACTAATATTGCTTCTTTCAGGCGATTAACATTTTTATTTTGGCTTTAGTTTCCTTCATTTATGACATTCAAATCTCAGACGTATTGGATTATCTTGGTTTTGACTATTTTTCCGCAGGAGCCACACTCTGCATTGTTTCATGTCATAGGATGTTTGGTGTTTGAAAACGTTGTATATATCCTTTAACTTGTATAATATTTTGGGCAACTATACTCGACACTTGATACTCGTGGTATTCCGATCTTTACAGATCCTTCTCATACAAACCATCATTTGTTTACTCTCATACAAACGAAAACACTGGCATTCCAACAACCAATGTGGAGAAATTATATCGAATCACAGCCAAATCGACACATACATGTTAACGCCCAAGCACACACACATGCACATGCACACACACACACACACACACACACACACACACACACACACACACTCACACACACTTGCACACAAACGCATACATATAAACACACGGACACAATCTTGAACATTATGACTGAATGTGTGTATTTGTAGTGTAAGGTGTAAAAACACACTGAAATTGAAAACTGAATTGAAAAAGATTCGCGGAATTGAAATGAACATGAAAGTTCTTGTCTACACTATACGCATTGAATGTTAGAGGCAACTCGCGAAAATCAATGCCACGAAAAAGGTCGTCAGCCCAAATTCTCGAAAATTTCATGCAGCAAAAAAGTATCGTGTTTTACAGTAGGTTAATTTCCTTCCTCAGAAACGCGGTGATGTTGCTTGACTAAAATATACTGTAGTGGAAAAAATTCTTTTGAATACAATTCTTTTAAATCAATTTTTCACATTATCATAAGGTACGATCGATATCTATCCTTCTCTATATTTCCGTCTGCCTCTCTTTTCTCCGTGTGATGTCAGTCAGCATACACTCTGGGTTCGTGTCAGTTCTGTGTTCCATAATAAAGCTATCCTCTGTAGTTCTTGGATTTAAAGCATGTTTCTTATATTTTTTTTTCACAAAGTGGTATCTATGATTTTTTTAAAAACCGCTAAAACTAATGTAAATGTGTAAATGTATTCAATTTTTGAAACTCTTACTCCCACGTAACCGCTTGATACAAACAAAAAAAGTCCATTTGACTGAAATACATTTATCAACATATAATCATTTTATTATGCGCACGAATATAATCATCGCAAGAATAAATGCAATCGTATCATGACATGGTATCTTTTGAGACAATTTGGAGTATCTGGACAGTTCATTACATAACGACACGTTTTTTGAAAACTGCATAAGTGGTTCGAATCGTCATCTCACTGCATCTGATGTTTACAATGGAAATGTTTCACACTAAAAGTTTTCAAATCATCACAACGATGATTAGTTCAAGAGAGGGTTCCTAAAGATTTTCTGACAACAGGAAGGATTAGGGTTAGTTTTAACTCGCTTACAGGTCCTAGCTCTGCAAGTGCTGCAAAGAAATGGACCGTCCCAAATGGAGAGTTTAATTTGTTAATTGCTGTTCTGGCTTTGTGTGACTTACCGAGTTTAAGTTTCTCCAGTACTGTCTTCATAAGGTTTGTCGGGGATAGGTACAAGTCAGTATTAACTGTTACTTTTAGTCCCCCAGAACGCTACGCTGGTTGATGCTGCGCCGTATCAATATTTCACTTCAGAAGAGAGCGGCAAAAACCAGCGGTACGTCCTCAGAAGACACTATAGGCAGCCATCTTAGAGCCTCCGAAAATTCCTGATACCGATAAAAAGCCATGCCTTCCGTCAGCCCTTGAACGTTTCTGATTGTTGTCTTTTTTTAACCTATTTTCGCTTAATACCATAGCCAAATGCTCAAGTGACCTATTGTGATCAGTCATCGCCTGACGTCCGTTGTGTGTTAATTGTGCTTCTTCCGTGGGTGCGTCCTTTTAATCTTCTTCTTGATAACACATGGTCATTTGTCAGGCGAGCATGATTTCCTGGGTAATATGTAGACCTTATTATGATATTGAAGATTCAAAATGTGTGTGTGTATGTGTGTGTGTGTGTGTGCTGAAATTGCATCGAAAGTAGGTTATCGACCTGTCTTCAAAAACACCGAGACATTTTTTTTTAAAGAAAATCGCATTTAACAAAAAAATGAATCTCTCCTAGGAAAAATACTACTTGAAGACATTCTTGACACCAGTCAAACGAATACATATATTTTTAGAAAAACGTACAATATATTTGTACATGTATAGGCTTAACGTAACTACGGAAATGAGAAATGAAAATACATATATTTTACTGTCTTAACGTGGAGGCGAAGAAATGTAGTTTTGAAACATTGATTCTTTGGTTACACTTTATTTCAATCTATTTTGTTGGGTTACAATATTGATGTCAACTTTATTTGGTGTCATAAAAATTTGATGAGAACTTTCTGTTTGCAGATATAGGCTACTACAGTCTAATGAAAGCTAAATATCAAATTAGAATAAAGATATATTGGCTTAAGAATTTCTTGATATATAGATAAGGGATGTCATCAGCTCCCGTAACTGTAGCTTTCCTGAGGGGAAAAACTGTTAGAAACAGCCCAACAACCAAATGTCCAAAACGGCAGAATGTTTGTGACAAAAGAGAACACTGTATTATTTTCATGACGCAAATTACAACTGGTGATTTCAAAGGCGTAGGAACAATCTTTGCTCCAAACGCAGAACAATGACCAGTGCTGACAATGTTCAACATACATCATTATATCTGATTTAGTGGCAGGTTAATATACATGTAGTACCATTGATCAAGCTTTTAGGACCTATATACATGTATGGTATCAAACATTTCAATCAAATGTATAAACGTGAATTCCATCACTGTTTTGTTGTGTTTTGTTGTTGTTTGGGGGTTAGGCCCTAAACAGAGAATCAGGTAATAACAACAACAAAATAAACGTTCTCAGTATCCTGGGCTTCTCTTGCAGTTACATGGGAAAGAAAATTGAACTGCTGTCCCGCAGTAAAAAAAAAAACAAAACAAAACAAAACAAAACAAAAACGAAACAAAACAAAAACTAATCAATGGATCCTGCTTAATTTCTAATAATCTCTAGAAAATTTTGCTCTATTCTATTCATGCCTTTCTAATGGTGATTTTATATCAAACAAGGGAACAAAAACTTTCTCAGTGGAGGCAATAAGGCTCATTGTGATCATAATGTGCCTTGAGAGCCTGATGAATTTGACGTTGGATATTTCTGCGCAGAAAGAGCGATATGAGGCATGCTACAGTAGAACACGTTTGGTTTTAAAAGTGTTGTTACATAAATAAATTGATGTCGAATGAAAAAAAGCAAATATGTGTTACTAGCTCAGAATAAATGCATTTTGTCACTTTCTGCTTAAAGTCAATGATACGATTCTACGATAAGACTTCCATATTTTGTGATGACTCTCTAATCTCCCACCATCAAAATTGACTATGAAAGAGATTGATAGTGTAATTAAATCTCGAACTAACCATTGATCCTCTTTGCTTCGAATAAGATATTATCAAATTTTAGTGCAACAATTGTTAATTTTAGATGCACTGATGGTATACTCGCAATTCGAGTCTAAGCTAGACACCACACAATCACAATCACAGTCAGCTTATGATTATGTGTTTAACTTTGAAACAACACGATTACAGAATGTCTGCAAATTATTGTTGAGGGAATTAGTAAACAGAGAGGGTTGAATTTTCTGAATAATTTTTCAAAACATTGGAGTATTATAACATTTGTCGCGATTCACTGAAAAAGATTGGAGCGATGAATCATCGCGTCGTACATGGTAAAAACACAAAAATGCTTGTAAAAACATAAAGGTATTTGAAAAAAAAAGAAAACTGTAATTTTCTTCATTTATGTATTGCTTAGTGAGTTTTCTAAAGTTTTAAACGTTCATCCGATATTGTGTGTGCTTGGAATTATCTCATTTTTGTTATATTTCCAAATTTCTTAAATAGAAAATAAGTAATATGTGTTCGCACTCGAAGTGTCGTTGATCATCTATGGTCGTGGTCCTGCCTTCTTTCGTCGGCATACAAGGTTGACGAGTGCAGCCCTTATGAGGGGATTCCCCGTGGCGTAGCAGATTGGGTTGATGGCGAAACTCGAGTGCATGATAATCAATGACGCCTGAGGGTAGAAGTGTCAAAACAGAACAGATGTAATATCATTCTGAAATCATCTTATTATAGACATCGAAAGAGAGAAACTTATATTTTTCTTTTGCGGATCGTGGTAATGCAATGAGGCTCACAACGTAATGTGATACCGGTATAATCATGATAACTGTTGAAAAGTGTGGCGAACGAGTCTTACCAGGGAGGTGCAAGTGTCCCACCTCCTCAGCCTTACAATGAAACTTAGCACATGGAATTCATTTGGGCAATGAAAGGTAAAGACTTGCAAAGACCACAAGAACAATGTCGTACATAATGCTCAAGATTTTCTTCGGGGGGGGGGGGGGGGGAGTATGCTGGACTAAAGAGAAACTCTACATACAGTTTACTTTACCCAGAGGCAAACTCAAGTTATGGAATTTTAAATGTCTTAACTTCCATCGTGATAATTACCGCTTGTTCAACTATGAAGAGTGGATAATGCCATTAGTTGTTGTTTTTTATGATGCCGCGGCTTTTTTTTTCCCTATCAGTTTGTGCACAAAATATGACAATAAATGTTTTCCGTAAATAAGATAGCATAATAAACTAAAATTGGAATGTAAATAAGATGTCATGATGAATGTTTTCCGTCAAAGATCGCATTATTATGAATACATGCATTTACTTTGTTTCATTCATTTTTCTTAATGCAAGGTTGGCTTGTCCAATTGTGTAAAATAATGCTTTAAAAGGTTCACTGGGGTTTTAACTAACATCAATGTACATGCAATTGCAAAATACTTAACAGTTACAGATAACATTGAATATTACAAACATGAAGAATAGATTAATGGTAGATAAGCTATACACATTAGGTTCTAAGATATAAGCACTGTTATTAATCAATTGAAGTAATATATTAAAGGCTTTGTTCTTTTTTTCTAATTTATAAAGGGATGAACAGGTTTCTAATATTTACAGGTAATGCTTTGGCTCACAAAATTATTTCTTTTATATTCTGCCCTTGGAAGGGAAGGTCAGAGGGACATTTTAAAGAATAATATGTCCAGTAATTTACACATCTTTTACATATCAATGATACTATTGATAAGTCGGTGATAGATTATTTTGTATTTTAAAAACGAGAACAGAATATTACTTTTTGATAATGTTGCTCACCTTGTTTTTTTTGTGACTAAAGATGTTTAATGTGAACTCCAATATATGAAAAAAAAATCTAACAAACGGGTGAAAATATTAACAGCTGGTTGGTTTCAAATCAGGAACAATATTATGCAAAGGATAAATGCAATTATTCCCTCCTCCCATTATCTTTGTATCTCTATATCATATCACTATCAATATCAATATCTATTAATATCAATCAATATCAATCTATATATCTCTTCCTGTCTCTCTCTCTCTCTCTATATATATATATATATATATTATATATATATATATATATATATCTTTATGTACAAAACGGCATATCATGAGAATGTGGTTGACGAGGAGATTAACATTACACCTTGCACAGTTATCGAAGTTTAATGATCAGACGTTCCTGTTATCGTCACTATCTAATGAAAACATTTTGTTGTGTTTTTTTTTAGAAATCTCAACATTTAATGAAAATCGGTATTTATTTGATTTTTCGTTTAATGGCTCCTTACACTTTTGATTGTTCGGAGACGAACCATATTTTTGGCTTAACGAACGTGATAGCCATTCATAAGAAATTTGTATGTTCTGGAATTACGAACCTTCCGAATAACAAACCTTCTTTTCATTTTCGGATCAACAGATCTTAGGAAACCGAGCATTAACCATTGTAATGTATATTCTTCCTAAACTGCGTTTATTTACGGGGAAGGGGGACGATGGGATTGAATGCATATACAGTGCTTAACTACTCAGTCAAGAGTCCTACGGTTTGAATCTTTGGCCTAATTCGAGTAGGTGATACAATTATGTTCATACATACGTTTCCAATAGTGCCGTAGAGTTCGCAAAAATTACATGCAACAAGAATGAGGTGGACCACTATTCCCGGCAAGCTAGACAGAAGCAACACCAAGAATATCTTGGTCAGAGTGCGTTGCGCACGGGAATTGCTTCTCTTTCCACTTCCTAAGTCTTTCTTCTCATCGGGCGATTGAGACTCCATCTGAACTTGGTGACTGTCCGTGCCTTCAATTTTCGAAAAAGACGGGTTGTCATAATGAAGGGTGGCAAGATCCGTTCTTCTTGATTGTGCAGACTCTGTGTATTAATGCAAAAGGAGCAGAAAGGAGAACAACAGAATTGCATCCATTTTCACTCGCTTTAGGTCATGTTGATTCAGTAAAGTCATGAAGACATTTATAGTTGATGAATGTCTCTCAATAGACAAGAAAATCAGGTAACACTGCAGTGCATGTAGTAAGATAACTTAGCTTCTCATTGATATAGATGTAACATTACGTTTATGCATAATTACAGGACAAACAGTGATTTTGAAACAACATAATTGTGGATGGATTTTAGTAAGATTTCCTATTACAAAACTGATATGAATCCTTCTCAGATAAGACAGTCACAATGTGATGTGATGAATGCGAATGATTAATGTTTCAATCTCCTTAGCATATGAAAATTAGGCTCCAATAACATCTGGATATCACCATGGTAGAAATCGTTTGCGAAATGACAATGGCATTCTATATGTGTTAACTTTACGAGTGTTAACATGTAAAGCAAACACGATGTGCCATTAAGGCCGGTTAACCTTGACTTGATGTCACGATAACAATCCTTTATCTCATGTTTAAAAGGGAAATTGATTTACAGCTTATGATATATTTCCTCGAAATAGTCACGTGCATGGTTATCTCAAGCGACGACCCAATAAATATCATTTCTCTTATTGAGAACAGTACATACCGAAAATCCATTTGTTTAGAATTTAGAAATTAAACGACAGTATTAAAAAGAAAAACCTTCCAATTGATTACATTAATAGAAATAAATTAAATTCAGAACATACTTGCTTTCGGCAGTCAACTATAGATAATTTCTTTTAGTAATAAGATAAGTGTTTTGACCCGTCCTGACGATGGAGTGGCGTGTTCTGGATAAAATTGACCTCTTCTTCACTGCTTCTTGTCCTTTCTTCTGTCCTCACTCTTGCGCAGGTTCACTATGTGCTAAGTCTATGGAGGTGGACGGGGGAGGGGGAAAGACTAGTGTGGCAGGGAGTAGCTGTACGCTACGGGGGTACAGAAATTTTTCGTCCCCCCCCCCCATTTTGTTTTTTATTTTCAAATAATTTCATTTGTAATTGAGAAAATGTTACCAACGAGTTTGTTTAGCTATTGTGTTTGCTAATAATTACATTTCTAGCTTCTCACCATAAATAGTATGATACATCGCAAACCTATTATAGCCTCTGTCTCTACGTCTGTCTATTTTGTCAATGCTGTCTCATTTTAAAACAATTTTTCTCCCACCCTCCCTCTTCACATCTTTAGACTTAGAATTCACATATATTGGAATTTTGAAAGTTTGCATAAAGAAAGTTTTAGGAAAATGTGAATGACTAAAGCGTGGTATATTAAGTCACCTCTTGTTCCGCGTATGTGTATCTTACGTGTGTACAGTAAGTCCACAGAGGTATAGACAGCCCTAAACTTTGGCATCTATTGCAAAAACAAAAGAAAGTGAATTGAGAAGTATCATGATAATGCCATATCTCAAAATGTCATAATATGTTCTGTGGAGCGAAATACATGGCATGCAACAAAGACGCTATAACAAATGAAATTAAACGTCTTTTGGCACGCCATGGTTACTTCATTTTTGGGATAAGACAACTAGGATTCTGACGATTCAAAAAAGTGATTTTCACCAAAGTTTCAGACACAACCTCATGCCACAGGCAATCTGACACTAGGATAGGCCTTAAGAAAGGCAATTAGCCAACTTTATTATACATTAAACATTTTAACTATTGTGTGAGCTGCTAATTTACTCAATTGCCAGATTTCACCGAAATGACAGATATCATTAGAGACTTCAATATTGACACATTGCATGACGAGTAAAACTATATGCATTATAATGGACGATTACAGGGAGTATTAGCACACGTTGGGAGTACTTCCTTACTTTTCACAAGTGTTTCATGCCCCCACCCCTTCAAAATGTCCGGAATGCAGTACCCATAGCTCCAAGGGGCCTGTGTCACACACACACATACACACACACACATACATGTTAAACTACATAGGAATCGTTACAACCTTGTTATCTGATCATCGATTAAACTTGGTGTACTTTTCAGGACACGTCATTGATGACTTTTCAAGGATCACTGTTGACCTTTTTATACATTTATTTGTAGTTTTCTTTCACGTATTCTGTCAAATGCAACATCAACTGCAAAAGCAAGGTAGTATAAAACAAAAGATACATGAGCTTGCTAACACCGCAAATCACCTTTTTTTATGTTGTCTGTACTTTATTTCGCTGCATTCATTCACGTTACATGAAATATTATACATTCACTTAATATTATTTCTATTTTGTAGAATTTTATTACAATATTGTCCATTGCAAAGAAAGCGAAAAAAAAATAAACAAAACTACCATACTTTGTGTTGAATCTGTAGTACGTGCCTTCCGCAATTAGATGGTTTCCCTAATCCCCCACCTTCCAGTCGATATGATAAGTGATAAAGTGAAATTAAAGCTCGAGCTTAGCATTGCTATTGAACTGTGCTTCACCTATGAGATCGATAACCATCAATGCAATAATTTGAATGAATCCCTTTGCCGTACAATATCCGAATCGTGAATGACTGTTAATCAGGAGTGGGAATAACAGGCATCATAACCTCGTCAGGTTTGATTGATAGATCGGTTGAGTGATTTTATTTCTGCATCTCTGTTTGATACACAAATGCAATAAAAAATGAATAAAACAAACGTATTAAGTACAACTTGAATCTAATAATCAAAATAGGTAAGTGATTATTTTGAGTGTACGACATTATTCATGATGCAACATGAAGACGAACAGGTATTGTTTTATGCATATGCAAAGTTAAGACTCACATGCACCTGCCGTTCAAAAAACAGATTAAGTAATTCTCTAGTTAAACACAGTACGTACAGGGGACCATCATCATTTAAAAAAAGCACTAGAAGAGGATACTGGCCTCGGAAAAATAGTTGTCTAAGCAATACAACATATTGAGGTGAAATACTCAAGCAACTGCTCACTGGTTTGAGACAAAGAGAGAGAGAAAAAAACCGAAGGCCTCCACCCCCCCCCCCCCATATACATTTTTTACGTTTTCTCATGAGTATCCCGTGGTCCAGTACACAATTGATTGTATCCGTTTTGCATTTTGAAATGAAATTGAAACACAAAGGAGGACATACGATTTTCAACAATCTATTGTTGAGCGAATTTGTAATGGGAGAGGGTTGTGTTTGTCATCTTAGCTGGTAAACAAATGAAAGAAGAGGGAGCGTCAACAGTATCCTCATTCTTTATTCTTGCCTGTTTACAACAATGTGGAAAATGAATACTCTTCTAGTTTTTAATTCCTTGAATTTTGCCTTCACGATGTTTCATTTCCATAGCAGTCTATATGTTAAGTTGCAGTTGCCTTTATTTTACTTGTAAAGTTTTCACATTTTGATTAACAATGGGAATAAAAGATTATTCTAATGACAATATGATGATTATGTTCATCCACATGTTGTGCGATGGGTATTTGGACAAGGATGATAAACGAATAAGAATAGAATTGTTCCCCAAAAATAGATCCAACAAAAAAAAAAAACTGTTGATGATCTATGGTTGGAGTCGTGCCTTCTTTCTACGGCACACAAGATTGACGAGTGCAGCCCTTAAGAGCGGACTTCCCGTCGCATAGCAGATTGGGTTGATGGCGAAACTCATCTGCATGATGACCAGCGTCGCCTGCAGGGAAATATATCAAGCCGTAACAGATATATCAATCTATAAGTAGAGGTATCAAGAACAGGCAATAAGAGAAACATTTTTTTTTTTCTGGTCGAAGTGGAGCTGATGCCCATGACATCGTAATGTAATATCGCCTTAGGCATGATAACTATTGAAATGTATAGGTTTTCCCGGCCGATTTCGAACTTTTGTCAGGCCATTTGATAGAAGGTTCATTTAATTTAGCAAAAACCCTCGTTATCGCATAGTCTGTCTTTCAAAATTGCAACTTGTGCGTTCAATTTAGCAATTCGATCAATAAAATTTGCACATGTGCTTTCGAATTCGTTAAAGGTACATTCGAACTAGCGGGTACTCTACATTCATTCCAATTCGCCATCAAAAGAGTATTTGGAAAGAGTATTTGAGTCATTCAATTTCACGAATGAGTAGTCAAATTCCAAACATTTTCATTCATATTTACGCCATGTTATTTCTTTGTAGAAAAGGTGAGAACATTTAAACGTGTATTTCTATGTGACACTTTGTTTCATCCACACACTGTTAAGCAGTAAGAGTATCATATTATCATTGACCCTATATAACTCGAGTTCGTTGTGCTGTAATGCCCCTTTTCTTTCCTCCGTGTCATTAAAGGCCAACATGTACCAATACTTCAAATTAACTTCATGACATTATAAGTTATATACAGACGTATATCTCAAGAAGACAGAAAAAGAATCATAGGAGCATTCTATGATCATAACCTTGACTTCCTATAGAACTGGCCGGCACAAAAAAAAACCTTAAACAAACAAACAAAACAAAAAACAGGGGAAGTCAGTAACCTAATTTTCATTGCGACAGTTTATGTAAATTGATAAGCTGTTTGTGATAAGCTGTCATTAACTCCTTAATTCAAATCGGTTTTGAACAAAAAATATCTTATAGCAAACGGCATTTGGTTGGTCAAAAAATCGGACCTTTGATGGGAAAGGGGGTACTGTCACGGATTAGTGATGTTGACCCCCTCCCCCTCCCCCCCCCCCTTTTGATGGTATATCTACACAATATCTATTTTTGAAACAAAAACATATGAATATTAATATTCAGGGACAATGTGACTTTCTAAATTGTATTATCTGTCACCTTTTGATCCGCGTGTGCGTCTTCATTATTTTTGTATTCTACTATATTAAGGCTTATGGAGATGGACCAAAGGGGGAGAGGGTGTGGGATGTCTCATATCAGAGAGGGAGATTACGCATTTTTAGAATTAAAGGAATTGTTTACCATTTGCAGATGAAACAAAAATCAAGCTTTAGCGTCTTAAAATAGTTCTTAAATGTGAGTTAGGGATAGAAACAACCAATGTAAGAATTGTAATCAGTATAATCACTGTCAAGTATCGTTATAGACATACCGAATGTGAACAATAGTATCACAAAAATGTTCCTGGACTAAAGGTGGACTAACCCGTTTGCAGTCATGGTCAATTGAGAAAAATAATACCATCTCCTTCTATTTCAGGTTGTATCGCGCAATTTTTATATGGTAAGATGTTTTTGTGTTACAACTTACACATGATGCATAGGTGATATCTCGATTTTTTTTTAATCATTGCTCCCAATTGTAAACAATACTTGTAAACTAAGCGTTTGGTCCACATTTTTTTTTTTTTTTTTTTGGGGGGGAGGAATGGGGGTGGGAACTCTTTCATCCCCCCCCCCCGCATCCTGCAACGGGGCTGGTATATTTTTCCTTATTATATAATGGCATCGCACGTTCGATCCTTCTTGTTGTGAACACCAATATATCACGAACTCTGAAAAAAAAATCATGATTGTCGACTTGTTGCATCACATCCACGATTTTGTGGGAAAGACAAATGCAATGTCCTTCTTTTCTCTACTTCCTCTCTCTCTCCCTCTCTCTCTCTCTCCCTCTCTCTCTGTTTGTTTCTATTTCTGTTTCTCTTTCTCTTTCTCTTTATCTCTCTGTCTCTCAATTTTATATCCCTAAAGCAAAAGTCAGTGCACTGATATGTACAAGACAATGAGGGATTGGTGAAATTATCTGACTATGGCAAGAGTATCTCATCTACTGGTAATCTGCATGTTGTTCTTCTTGTATTCCTTGTTCAGTGAAAATGTACTCTGAGCAATTTATTCGACATTGGTTTTATCCGTCTCTCAAGACCATCTTGATCATTGTATAGAAATGTAATCACCTAATACCTTGCTGTTGGCATTTTTTTTTTCAATTTAATTATAACTGAATCCTACCAACCAATTTGCCAACTTTTATTTACTTTTCGTATGTTTTAAATTATTTCATGTTTCGAATAAGATCCATCAATTCACTTTTCAAAAGGTCATTCATAAAATGGAGAGGCTTAAAATACAGAACGACCTGACCTGGAAGGATCTTTTTTTTTTTTTAGAACGAAATACTAACGGTCATGATAATAGACTTGACATCTACTTGTGTAATAGTCGAAACGTTAACTCAAGGTGATTGATTATGATATATCTATTGTACAGTTATACACGTTTTATGCTTATTCCGACAATGTAAACATAATCTATGGAAGATGACTTCCATCACACAGTAGTCTTTGTATTGAATATACGTTAACACAAAAAATTGTAATGTATCCAATGGAATCATTTATAATATCTAAATGAATGGTAGACAATCCTGAACATAGTATGTCCTCCTCTTTTTTCCTATTAGAGACTCATAACATTATATCAAAGTGGAACTAGCAGTAACTATTTTAAAGAAATACTAAGATGGAAGATTATTGACCAAAGAATAAATTTAATATACAAAGTCATGAACCGCAACATATACACCGAATGCATAGAGAATTGTTATGAGACGATGCCATCCACATTTCATTTCATATGCCCTTTGAGGTGGTAATCTATAGGCCTATAAAGTTTCATGAAATCATCGCGAACATTCTTCAAACTTCAAAGATTTCTTTTATAAAAACAATTAATTTTTATCACTATCTCCTTCAACGAGGTGTGGATCTCCTCTTTGAAATGAGATGTTATCCCACTATGTTCGTTTTTGCTCGTCTCTTTCAAATTTCTCATCTTCCTAGTCTCTGGTGACTGCATTAAGAGATAGAAGTGATTGAATGTACACAAAGGAAATAGGGAGTTGTGCAAATGTTGTTCATGTATTCGGAGTAGATAACTTATAAACATAATATTCCCATACATACGTTTCCAATGAAGCCGAAGACTTCGCAGATATTACACGCAGCAAGAACGTTGTGGGCCACCATTCCAGGCAAGCTGGACAGCAACAGCACTATGAATATTTTGGTCAGTGTGCGCTGTGCACGGGCGTTGCCTCTCTTTCCACTTTCTTTGTCTTTCTTCTCGGTGGGAGGTTCGGCCTCCTGGACCTTCTGAACTTGGTGGCGGTGTACACTTTCACTGTACTTTGTGAAAGATTCGTTGTCATGATGACAAGTGGCAAGATCCGTGCTTTTGGATTGTTCAGACTCTGTGTCAAGGCAAAATCAACAGAAACAGAAATATCAGATTTGTATTAAATATGTTTTAATAATTATTGTTAGGTCTTAAGAAATCATATCGATTCGCATATCGATTCGCAAAGATATTTGCAGAAGATGATACATATTTTTCTTGCGTCAAGCAAATCGATTAAAACTGCAGCCCCTGTTGTAAGAAAGATTTAAGGCCAATCCATAGCGTCTCACAGGCCTAGATTTAGATGTAACACGAAATGACTATTTGCAGTGAACGTATTGTTATAACAAATGAAAAATAGGTAAAGGTTTTGCGTCGCCAAGAAACACTCTTTACATTGATCTTTAGTATGATTAAAGGATAAGCACTGACCTAATACATGCGACTTGTCATGCGTGTACCTTTACATGATTCAAGAAATGTTGTAGCAAAATTTCTAATACAAGTTTGAATGTGTTTTAACTCAATGGTTGGAATGATTTTTTAGTGACAACATTATGATACAAGTGTATGTTGCAATGGATGCAGATGATGTATGTATCAATTTCTGATTACAGCCAATCAAAATTACGCTCAAATAACACCTACATGTATATTAAGGAAGGTCTACTGCTCAAAGGGTTAAAAAAACACAGCGATATATCACAAAATGGTCTGCACCTAAATATCCAAACTTTGAAAAAGTTACTTTCTTAATCAAGTACTTTCAAATCGTTCTTACCGATCACTTTAGACGAAACACACGCGGCTGAAGAGTTTTTCAGGATCTTACGACGGATGATAATGGCGTAGATCATGATGTAGAAAACACCGGTAAGAACGATCGGTGTGTATCTATAGATCACCACAAAATACCACAAAATATGGTCACTATCACGAAAGCGAGAAATGCATAATATGTGGTCCGTAATGATGTCTTCTTTCCTCAGTATTATAGGCAAAACATACAGATAGAAGGCAACAGCAATGAGTAGGGTGACATAAACAGAAAATATGAGATAGCTGGCAAATTGTAAACTTTTATTCTGCAAATGCATGAAGGGATTCCAAATGGAGCGGAAACGATCGACAGCGATCGTAAGAATGAGTCCGTGAGTCACACTGACAGTGTAGTGGGTAAAGAAAATCAACAGCTCACAGGCTACTCTTCCGAACGGCCAGTAGCCCACGAAGGTATTCACACTGCGAAAACCAATCTCGATCCCGTTACACACGTCAGAGATTGCTAGGCCTATGATGAAACAGTTGGTGTATATTCGAAGTCGATGGTCATTGAAGATGGCGACGATGATGGACGCGTTTCCGAAGACGGCGACCAGGGCGATGACCACTGATACCACGCCAAACAGAGAAGTCATCCAGGAAGGGAAACTCATAACCATGTTTCCTGATGTGTCATTATTTAACAAAACTGTGAAGCTTGAAGGGCTGAAGAACTCAATTGAATCATTTGCTGACATTATCTTTTGAAACGAAAATATTTTAGTGGCTCAAAGATAAATGGATCAGACAAATGATATAAGAGCAATAGCCAATCTATTTTTTTTTTTTTTTTGGTCCGATGATAAAAAAAAAATTGGTGGTAAGTCACTAAAGTTCCTGTTTTATTGGAATTTCATATTCCTCGTGGTTGCACTGTAATGAAGCAATTAGTTTTCGCTGTTGGTGACACGCATCAGACCAGCCCAGTGAAATGGAGACAGAATGACGATATTTGAAGTCATTTCGATTTTTAATCTACAGTAGAGGATGGTTACCAATGAGCTTGAAGATATTCCACCCAATCACTCTGCTGGTAACATCTCGATTGCATAAAGCAGCCATCCATACGGCTTATGCGTCAGATAGGGTCTCTTTGTTACGATTTACAGCAGTGCGCATGTGCCAAATTATTTCATTATGTCCATTGTAAAACTTATGCCATCAATCTACTGCCTACACCATGCACTTTCTCCAGTATATTTGCTGTATACTTGTGAGTAATTTTCCCAGCCGTAACAATGTTCACACTATATAATATATGATTTTATCAGTCTGCAGAAAGCGATGGGCAATGTCCTTGATTACTTTGCTGTACCTTAAAAATGCAGCATTTAAGTGCAGATGGTACAAAATCGCGAGTAGATTCATACTTGAAAACATAAGCGTAGACAGAGAGGCGGCATGATTAACTGCACCAGACTGCAAATTTTTATTAAAAACAGGAAAAAGGAACAGCTAAAAGCTGATAAAGAGGAATACAGACATAAAAGACCATTTAAGGAAATTGAAGTAAGAATGAGAGAGAAAGGAAAAAAATACCAGCACCACTTTTATGTGACGAATCAAGGATGCTAAAAGCAATTTTCATGTGATAATACAGACCTTTTCTAAACAGTGCTGAATTGTAGTGGTATAACCTGTGCATCACCATCGTGCGAATCGAGTCATACATAACAATAGGCAGGTAATGGCGGTATACGGATGACTATATTAGTCCGTCTGAAAGCATTTCGTTTGAACTGAATATGGGAGGGGTTTTTCCGATGGGAGACAGGAATAGGAATAATCTCACTATTATGTTCGAGATGGAGGAATTCAAGCAAGCAAGGGTATAGGAGGGAGCTATTTCATTTTTTGAATTGCAATTCAGCGATCTGGATATATTTTTTTTGGTGGAATATTTGGAATGTTTAGTTGAAAGAATATGACGAAAGGTTGATTTAATCATTATGTGAGTTGCAAAAGAAAAACACGAAAACGACAACTAAATGATCAGATAAAATATGTACTTGTGCGATTTTTCAATAATTTATCACATTATTTGAAAATCTACTACAGTGTATCTAAACGTATAGCAACCAAACGGGAGAGTGTGGGAAAGTAATCTTTCCTCCAGCACGAGGGAGATTTTGCATTTAGAGAATTGAGATTCAACTATCTGGTGCCCATCTGGTTGGAATATCGGGAATCTGGTTGAAAATAGTCAAAAAGAGAGTTAGAAATCGTAAGAAAAACAGACATTCAGGGAAAATATGAGTTACCTCAGATTACCTAATGTTCCACATGTATGTCTTCACTGTGTTCTAAGTTTCTGGAGTTTGACGGGGGTCGGGGGGTTGGGGAGTGTGTCAGGGTCCGGGAGCACTCTTACGCCATGGGGGTGTGAGAGGGGGGGGGGGAGTGCAGAAATTTTTCACCCTCATCCTTTTGTCTCTTCAGAGTTGGTTATAAGATTTACAAAAGATTTCATCACTAATTAAGAAAATCTCCCCATACTTAAAGATTCTTTCTGGTTTTGTTTAGATTTCCTAATTGATAGATTTAGCACATAATGAAAACTCACGCGGAAGAGAACATCGTGTCTCAGAAATGTCATAATTATGTTCTTGAGAGCGAAAATAAACAGATGGCAGACAAATTAAGGCACTATAACAAATGTGATTGCTTGTCTTTTGACATGCCATTGTGACTTTATTTTCCGGATAAGACAATTAGGATTCCTATAAGACATCACTAAGTAAATTGTCTGACAATATTATCAATCCAAATAGGAGCTGTTTATGGAAATTTGAGGAGTAAGATCTTGTCATCCTACCAACTATTATAAAGAATCAATTTTCACACAATGAAAATAAAATAAAATGAATTAGTCAACAGATTAATCAAACAATGTAAAAGCTATTTTTTCACTCTTGCCTGAGTACTATTTACTAATCAAATGAAAATCGAACATCCGAATCTAAGAAGATTTTGGATTTATATTTGTAATTGGTCAACTGCTAGATTTCACCTAAATGACAGATATTATCAGAGACTTAATGACGTTGACACATCCGCAGTGCATGATGAACGCAACTACAGTGTAACACACAAACGATGGGAGTGCTTTCTTACTTTTCACAAGTGTGTCATGCCCCTCCCCTCACCCCCCCCCCCCCCACACACACACACAAATCTGTGCTGCGGCACCCACAGCTCCCAGAGGCGGGTCTTAACCCTATAGAGCCCAAGGGGGGGGGGGCACATTGTGCCCCCCCCTACCAGATTTCCATTTGCCACTCCTTCGCCCTTTATCTGATTTCAACCAAATTTGGTGACTTTTCCTAAAATCTTATTGCGAACATTTTGATATATAATTTAGCTATATTTGATGTTGCTGGTTGCCATGGTAACCATAAACTGACAACCATGTCAGTCAGATTTTGCATCTTTTTTCTGTTCACATTTTATTTAACGACATTACAGTGGATGAAATGGGTGTTTCTTGGCTGAAATTTGTTGAAGGAGCAAAATTTGAAGTAATTATGGTCCTGGAAAGTTTTTCTTATTATTTCCTTTGTTTTTATGAGACAAAGGCATAAAACAATAGATATAATAGAGATAATTGAAAAAAATAATATTTTCTAAAGATTGCCCTTCTATTTTGTGTTATTTTGATTCCCTCACCCAAGTTATGCCTCTAATATCATTAGTTTATCATATCATCAATTTGCAATCTTGAAATTCCACTATTATGCAAATATGAAGTGTCATAATTATACATGTACCCATCCGAAACATTTCATCTCAGGTCTCATAATGTATTCTTATGTTGACATGAATAGCGCCCCCATGTGGTGACCTTGAGAAATTTCAACCGTAACAAATAATAACATTCCACTTGCTTATCATTTGTGACAAATATGAAAATGATTGGTCTTTAATAAGACATATATAATTGGGATAAAGAAATTATACAGAAAAATCATGTTTTTGGCATATATCCTATGTATTTCTTTATATTTTGGAAAATAGCGCCCTCCATGGGTGACCTTGAGAAAATTCAAATGTACGGTCATGTAGAGTATGAGTTACTCTACCCATGTGCCAAATATGACGATGATACATCAAATAATAAAAAAGTTATATAGGGGGGGCACAATGTGCCCCCCCTTGGGCCTGCGAGGGGTCAAAATAGCTTGGGCTTAATAGGGTTAAACACACACGCACATGCGCGCGCGCAAACACACACACACACACACACAACTAAATGTACAACTACATAGGAGTCGTTATGATGGTGTCAGATCATCCGTTAAACTTGGCGCACTTTTCAGCACAGGCCATTGCTGACTTTTCAAAGGTCAATATCACTGTTGACTTTTTTAGATATTTATTTGTAGTTTTCTTTCACGTATCCTGCGATATGCAGCATGGACTGCAAAAGCAAGGCAAAACAAAAGATATGTGAGCTTACAAACGTCGTAAAGAGCACTTTTTACTAGTTTAAGCTTCCAATCGTTGTGTTTACCGACAAAAGAAAAGTATTGTATTGCGTTTTTTTCCACTGTAGTCTGTTTACTTTAATATTTGGCTTCATTTATTCACGTTATAGGATATACAGGAAATATGTGGATTCAGTTCAGAATTCTTCTTTGTTGTATATTTTCATTACAGTATTCTCCATTACAAAAAAAAAATAAAGTCAAACTACTATACTTTGTGAAATCTGTAGTGCCTTGCGTAATTAAATGGTTTCCCAAATCATCTACCTTCTACTCGATATCTTAAGTGTAAAAGTGAAATTCAATCTCGAACTTACCAGCGCTCTTCAAACTGCTTCACCTATGAGATCGATAACCAGTGCAATAATTTTGACTGAATCCAACTGCAGTACAATATCAGAATCGTAAATTACTGTTATCAGGAATGGGAAAACAAACAGCATACCCATCTCTCCATGTCTCTTTCAATAATTGATTGATTGATTTTATTTCGGCAGTTACATAAATGTAATACAAAGTCAACTGACCAAACTTATCAAGTACAACATTTCTTGAATCTAAAAATCAAAGCAGGTAAGTGATGATTCCAAGTGTACGATATTATTCCATGATAATGCCCGAAGAATACGAGTAGATGGTGTCTTACGCATACGCAAACTAAAGAATCACATGTACCTGTCGTTCAAAAGATAAATTAAGCAACTTCCTAACAGATACAGTATGTAGGAAATCATCATCATAAGCAAATGCTTCAGAAACAGTTGTCTAAGTTATACGACATAGTAAGGGGATGTATACTCAAGTCACCACTCGCTAGGTAGAGAAAGAAAAAATATGAAGACAAAAAAAAAGTGCAGCGGTGCATTGTGCCAAAATGTGACGTGTTAAAATTGATCATAAAAGGATATGGTAAAATCAAGCTAGTACAGGTGTAGAAGTTGTTCGTTAGTCACTAAATTGGTCACTATTTCGCAAACACAAGGATATCTTGTCACAAGCACGTACTCATAGCAGATGTATTTTTGCGTTATCTCGTCATAAATCTCCCATAGACCAGAACACATACCATTTTATTTGTTATTCATTTTGAAACTTTAAAAAAAAATGGAGTCAGGCGATTCCCAACAAATTACCGTTGAGAGAATCTGTTAAGGAGAAGTTTGTGTTTGGGTTTGTCATTTTTGTTGGTAAGCCAGTGAAAGAAGAGGGAGGGGCGACAGTATCACCGTTTTTTCACTTGCTTGCTAACTTATTGAAAATGAATGCTTTTTAAGATTTCATATCTTTGCATTTTGCCTTCATTTTTTTTTAAAGCAGTCCAAACGTTTGATGTTTTTTTTTACTCTAGTTTTCAAATTTTGCTTATCCATGGGTTTGAGTGACTACTTTAATTAATAATACATTCACATGCTCTGCGATGAGTGTTTGGACAGTGACTAAAGGGGAACTAATGAAATTGTTTTTAAAAAAGCAGGTCGAACTCAAAGAGCCGTTGATGGTTTATGGTCGCAGTCGTGCCTTCTTTCTACGGCACACAAGATTGACGAGCGCAGCCCTTAAGAGCGGACTTCCCGTCGCATAGCAGATTGGGTTGATGGCGAAACTCATCTGCATGATAACCAGCGTCGCCTGCAGGTAAATTCAACGAAAAAGAACAAATCTGATATAGGTCTGTCGAGACTGTAAACATCTAACACACATATCAAGAACAGGCAATAAGAGGAATATGTATTTTTTTTTAATTTCTGGACGAAGAGGTTCTAATGCCTATGACCTCGTAATGTAATACAGCAATAAAACGATGATAACTGTTGAAATATATAGCAAATTGGTCTTACTGGGGAGGTGGAAGGGCCCCATCTACATCTACACCGTTATACAATAGGATGAACAATCAAACTACGTATACAAGCAAGTCGGTGTCGCAGTGAATGCTACTGTACTTCAAGTAACTACGCATACTGTGTTGTAAATTATGTTAAAGATTCTATGCGGTGCAAAAAAAAAAAACCACACACACACACACAAGCACAGAAGACCTCCGCTCGCCCCTTTAATTTTTACAGAAATAATCTTTGCCCCCCCCCCCCCCCCATACATTCCAGGGTGGATCAGCGTAGGCTGGATCGTAAAGGCCTTCCATTTATTACTTAAACAAACGCTAACTTATACATTGGAGAAATGGATATGTGATGATGTTGTCATAGACATACGTTCTTTTGAAAAAGGTGAACCTTTCAGATTTTCTGGTAGTCATTTCCTTATGAGATTACATCACATTTTTGTTGTATATTGTTGTGAACATCAATATTCCAGAGGCCTTAAGAAGATCATAATTGCCTACTTGTTGGAAGATAAACGCACTTTTCCCCTTTTCTTTATTTCTGTCTATCTCCATATCCCTCTCTCGACTTTATGTTCCAAAAGAAATCTTACGTACTTTGATGTGTACAGGAAGTTGGGAGGTTTTTAAGATTGTATGGACATGATTATCTCATTAATTTGTATACATTGTTGTTCTTACATTCCTTGTTCAGTGAAATTGTACAGTAAACACTTTATTCAACTTTGGTTTTATTCGTCTTTCAAAGCCATCTTTATCATTGTATAGAAATGCACTTAACTGATACCTTGCTGCATATAATTTCACCTGAAAAGGCCAATTTGATTTTGACTGAATCTTACCAGCGTCTATTTACTTTTCGCATGTTTGAAATGAGTATTTTTTTTCTATTCGAATAAAAATGCATCATTCCATTTTTATGAGGTTATTAAGAAATGGAGGGGCTTGAAATAAAGAACAACCTGACAGGATACTAGCAGGAAAGCATTATACTAATGGTGATGATATATGATGTGACATCTACCCTTTAGTCTCAACGGTAACTCGTGGTGATTGACTTATATCTACAGTAGGTACAGTTGTACACGTTGTATGAGTTGTTCAGACAATGTAAACATTTGTTGAGGAAGATGGCTTCCATCACAAAGTAAATCTGTGTATTGAATACACGTTAGATATACAAAACATTGGTTTGAGGTTTAGACACCTGCACACTACAAAATTGTAGTCACGCGTTGTAATCTTATTTGTTTTATCAAAGTAAATCCACCAATAGGGCAGATAGGGAATATGGATAAAATATCTAATATTCATATTCACCATCAGATATCACGTTTTAGTTATCTAAGATAGTTCAAGAAACACGAAGGGTTTTGTGAGTGAATTTCATAAGATACCAACACGTTGTACGTTGCTATTGTACGAAATCACAAAATAAAAAAACAATAACATTTTTGTTATGATAGAATTATACGACGATGACTAACACAATTTCAACAGGAAAGAACGCAAAAGTTAATTGTAATTATTTAATTGTGAACCCTGCATTCTCAATATCTGCTCCCTAAAAACCAGGTAAAACCAGCACCAATATAAATTGAGAGAAATCTTTGGTGTTTTAGAGTTCTCCAGATAAAAAGAGGTCACGAAATATCCGTTATCCGAAGACCATACTTCAGTATTAGGGTAGTTTATATGGGTGGCTGTATGGTACACACAACAAAGAGGAAATTCTAGACGCAATACTACTCATAATGTAGGTCGACGTGTCGCAAAATATTAATTGAAGGCATTTCCGTTTTCAAGAAGGCTTTTGTAGTATATAACATTGAATTTCATCTACCCCTATTAATACTCTGTGCTATATCAACATTTTTGACGAAAAAAAAAAGGAAAACTATCCGGTATGTTTCTACCCGGAATCATGTTGAAAATAGCGTGTGTACTGTATGTATATCATGATGCAACATTGACCCTTATACATGTAAAGAGTAATATTCCTGTCGACTATGCGATTACAATCTTTTTATATACTATCTACACCATATCACCATACTCGAGCAGGATTTGAACCTACGACCTCCTGATCTCCGGACAGGCGTCATCCCCACTAGATCACCGACCTTTTTCCCGACTACAAGTGTTAAGCCCCAGTCACATAATGCTCTGCGTCCGGCGTTACGTCCAAAAAAGTCATTTTCTCCGCGGACCCCAGCGGATCCTTTGCCGTCACCAGAAATTTGTACAAAACATGCGGGCAAAAAATGCGGGCGATACGGACAGATACGACCAGATGCGAATACTTGCATCCACTTGCGGATATTCTTACGAATTGGAACATAATAATTCTGAACACTTGCGGAGAGTTGCGGATATTTTCGGATAGTTACGGATAGTTACAGATTGTTATTAATAATTATGGACA
Organism: Diadema antillarum; assembly: GCF_040938485.1. NCBI lineage: Eukaryota > Metazoa > Echinodermata > Echinoidea > Diadematoida > Diadematidae > Diadema > Diadema antillarum. The sequence continues at coordinate 758,333 of NW_027271657.1, read as the reverse complement.
ATTTGGTTTTCTCTTACGATTCCTGCTAAGTCAGTGTATTATGACAGCAAGGTTATCACATTTTGGACTGTCTTATATTGTACACTGAGGAAAACTGAAATTGAATTACGTACAAGTTGTGAAAAAAATCGTAATCCTTTAAAATTTGCTTTACAATAGTAAAAGATATATGAAATTTTGAACTTGAAGTTTGAATTTTGTTTGTGCAACTCAAATATGAATAAACGTCATAAATGTAAAGAATATATGTGACCGTGCATCACAAAACGAACAAAAAGTCGCACACACTGATTTTGTGTGAGGACTGAAGATAGGTGAAATGGGTCAACCGAGCCGATCTTGACTTGGCTACCCTGGGTAAATAAGGCCTTATCATTATTATTATTAATAATATTATTATTATTATTATTACTATTATTATCATTAATATTATTATTACTATTATTATTATTATTATTATTATCATTATTATTATCATTGTTATTATTATTAATTTCAGTTTAATCTGATAATCCCCTCATTGTTGTTACTCCGGTGGTTTCCATCATGTTTTTTGTCCCATTCATCGCACAACCAGCACGGCTTGATAAAAATTAAGCGCTTGAATAGACACTGTACTTCAGAGCCTCTTTTCTCAGTTTACACTTTTTCTAAGTGTGTGCATTCTTTCCACTATTTAGATAGGTTAGGAGAGTCCATTTTTGACTTGAGTAATACATCACTTTAAAGCTTAAAGTCGTTGCTCAACGATATTCATGACTTACTAGGTTATGTTAAGGAGATATTTATGATAAAGCAATGCTTATTAAATTTACAGAAAAAAAAAAGACATCAGAACTTTCAAACACCCCTCCCACACCCAAGTACAATATCAAGTCATCTCTTGAAGTAATGTATTTTCTGTTTGAATTTCTTGTATGCATGTCATTTTGTAATGCGCAGTAGAGTATAATATCATAGTAGCTGCGCAATATAAACGTCCTTTATTATTATTATTATTATTATCATTATTAGTATTATTATTATTATTATTATTATTATTATTATTATTATTATTATAAAAAATGTAATATATACACATTCGATGGAGCGTAAAGTGCATGGGTAAGACTATAGAGAAATAAATTCGTTCTCATTTTATATAGTTGCCCGTGTCCCACACCTTCCCCGGCCAGAAAAGTGAATAAAATGATATCACCCCATCCCCTACCCAAAATATTGCTTTTTTCGAAAAATATACATTCGATGAGTACAAGAAAAAAAAGTTCAGCACCAAGAGTCAACCAATGTCATGAGTATACATGGTATGGGTGCCACTTAAAATGACCATGTGGGAGAAATTTCATAATTTGACCATGCAGTTCTGCCTCTCCACCGCTCCGACTGTGTTGTAGCATTCCTTCAGGTAAAGGCGCTGCAGTTTGGCAACAGGAGTAGTGTGCCTTCCCACGAGTCTCTGTGTTCCCATGCGAGTGGAAAATGGAAAACGTCGAAGGACGTAATTGTCCGCAACATCCGTAGCTGTCCGTAAATATCCGTAAGCGGACGAAACTGTTGTGATACGTTAACTTGCGGTTAATTTCGGATACTTACGGTGGACGTAAGCGAACGCAAACGGACGGAAGGTAAATTCTTTTGCGGATGGTCTGCGTCCAAGCCACGGGTAGTTACGTTCAGTTACGGATAGTTACGTTTGGTTACGGTTACTTGCGTAAGTCTGCGTCCGTGGCGTCCCTCTGCGAAATTTTGAACATTTCAAAATTTCGCAGGTTCGGCGACGTCATTTTGCGTTTCTTTACGGATGAGTTACGGACAGTTACGTCTACAAACGTCCCTGCGGATGCCTGCGTCCACGCTGCGTCCCCCTGCGTCCACTCATTCGTATCTATCCGCGGCGGACGCAATCCATCGTAAAGCACTGTGTGACTGGGGCATTAGTTCTAATCATTATTGCTTATAGCACGCAGCGGGTACAGCGTATCTTTCAAATTCATGAAATTCTTCCGTCGAGATGTTTTCATTGCAACTGATTGACAAAATTGCCCTACATCGACGTAAATAAGCACTGAATTGATCAGTGTGTTAGCAGTAGCCATGATAAAAAATCATGGGCGTACGTAGGCCTATTAACGTCGATGTAGGGCAATTTGTCAATTAGTTGCACTAGGCGTTTTCACATCAGCCCGATAAAAATCCAAGCTCGAGATATTTTTCGCAGAAAATAGTCAGCAAAATAGCGCGCTATTTTGAAACATCGAGCTGATGTGAAAACGCCTAATGAAAACATCTCGACGGAAGAATTTCACGAATTTGAATAATTACGCAGTACCCGCTGCATGCTATAAGGATTAGAACCAACACTTGCTGTCGGGCGAAAGCTCGGTGGTCCAGTGGAGATGACGTCTGTCCGGAGATCAGGAGGTCGTAGGTTCGAATCCTGCTTGAGTACATACGCTCATGATTTTTTTTTTTTTTTTTTTTTTTTTTTTTTATCATCGCTGCTACTAACACACTGATCAATTCAGTGCTTTTTTACGTCGATGTACAGGGCAATTTGTCAATCAGTTGCAATCCTGAACATGTCCTCCCCCGGTTTCCTATGATTGACTCAAATTCTCTTGCGAACAAACTTTCTCTGTTGTATAGTCGTGAAATGAATCACACAAGGAAATTAAATCTACTGCACCAAATATTAAAAACAAAGTGTAAATAGCAGTAACTTTTTAAAGGGATACTTATAGATGCAAGATTACAGACCAAAGACTAACTTTAATAACGCAACCTATATGATAAACCCAATGCATAGAGAATTGTGATGAAACGATGCCACCCACATATCATTTACTATGCCCTTAGGGCTGGTACTAGTAATCTATACAGCCCGTTATATGTTTCAAGAAATCACGAACATTTCGGAACCTTTAAGATGAGTTATCTCAGTGAGCTAATTTTTTTGCTCATCACTGTCAAATTTCTAATCTTTCTAGTCTGTGTGATTGCATTCATGGTCGAGTAACGGTCCCAAAGACCATGTACATGATTTTGAAAACTTGTTAAGTATAGAAAGTTTGATTTTGTTGTTGTTATCGTTGTTGTTGATTAGTGTGCTAGAAGGTTATTGCAGGAAATAAAAGCTTGGTTTCCATCTTGACAACCTTGGGCAACTTTTTTGTTAGCGGAATAAGCATAATCATTTGTACGCTATGTGATAAGTTGCTAATTTCACACCTGGAATCCAGAAAACACAAATAATGGGACTTTTCAGAGGTTTTCCATGACGAGGAATCCATTTGTAGCAACAGTTTTCGTTTTAAAGTAATGTAAGTGTCCTAAGCATGCAAATTAGCATAATAAGCTATTTTACGCATGTGTATACAACTGTTTAAAAGATGGTGTCATACTTTATGCAATGTGAAAAGAAATTGATGGGGGGTGTCTTTGTTGTTGTCGTTTCGTGTTTTTGATGATTACTGAAATAAACCAGCTTGACAGCCTTGGGAAATTACCTCTTTTAGTCTAATTAGCATATTCAGCTAATTAGCAAAATGTGCAATATGTTGCGACTTTGATCTAGGAAGACTGGAAATATGGATAATACAACTTTTCAAGGGTTTTTGGTCCAAATAGAGGAGTCCATTTATATGAACAGTCTCTATTCTGAAATTATGCAAATGTTCTAAATGTCATAAGTAGCATATTGAGCCAATTTGCACGTGTACAGTATAATATAGCACATAATAGTCGGGTAGATGGTACACTATAGTACCATGTACATGACGTGAAAATTTTGTTTAGTGAAAGCTTGTTGTTGTTGTTGTTGTTGGTGGTGGTGGTGGTAATTCGTGCTCTATGGGTCCCGAAGTAATCTTGATTGCCATCCTGGCAACCTTTGTTAATCTAGGGAAGCCCGAAAGCGGGACAATACGATTTTATGTCAATTTTCAAGGAAGAGAAATCCATTTATAACTTCAATTTTTATTCTTGAATGATTGAAGTGTTCAAAATGTTATAAAGAGAGAGACCTAATTTGCATATGTTCCATAGTTCAATAGATGATATCCTAATGACATGTGCACGAGCTGGAAAAGTTGTCCAGTGGGCCCTACATTTTTTTTTTTTTTTTTTTTTTGCTGCTGCTGGTGCTCCAAGTTCTATATAGATAGTTATTGAAGTGAATGAGCTTGAAGACTTCAGGTTTAAGATTGACGTTAGATTCCAACAAAATCTCCCTCCCTCTGCTGTGCCGTTGCCCTTAATAGATATTAGAGTTTCAGATGATTTGATCAATGACTTAAACAATAATGCAATAATTGTATAATTTTATTGTTTCGTTCATTTTTTTTATTCACTTCAAATGGACAAGCAACATATTCATGCCATTGTCACCCATAAGACATGTAATTTGTTTTCAAAATGCACAAACATGGTCGAGGGAGGGTGATATCTTTCTCCACCCCCCCCACCCGGTCGTTTCACTATTAGCACAATTAGTAACATATTACATATTATGCTAATTAGCTTTATGCTAATAAGACTACTAAAGATAACTGTCCATGGCTACCAACATTGACCAAGGTGGCAGCGAAGCTAAATTTATTTCGATACCATCTACAACACGATTAAAAAAAAAAAAATCATTTCATTCAACATCTTTTCCACGTCATATACTTAGTATAATATGGTAATGTACTAGACTGTGAACATATGCAACTTGGTTTATTATGCTGATTTGCATGTTTAAGACACTTACATCATGTAAAAACTTGACTTTTATCAGGAATTGAATCGTCATCACGGAAAACCCTCGAAAAGTTGTGTTATCTGTGTTTTCAGGCTTACTGGTTTAAGATGAGCAATTTATTGAACGTAGGCTATGCTAATTATATGATTATGCTAATTCGGCTAATAAAAAGTTGCCCAAGGCTGCCAAGGTGGCAAACCAAGTTGGATTTGCTCCAATACCCTTCTAGAACACGAATCATTAACAACAAAACTATTGCACTTAAAGGTAAAACATAGTTCTGGCATGCCTGCAAAATTGTCAAATTTTGCTCCAAAATGTATACACGTATGCCAAAGAAATTTGTGGAATAACGCTGCTATAACAAGCTATTCGTTGGGTAACGACGAAAATGCAAATGCAAAAATGTTCGCATCTCAGAACTTACCGATCGGGCCAGGCTAACTCGGACTCGGGAACAACTCGGCCTCACTTTGGTGGCGGGGCGAGTTGTCCTTCTGGATTGTACAGTGTTGTACGTACTATGGGAGCGCTTCGCGTTCTGGCTAGTCGCAGTTATCAGAGTTGATACGACGCGCACATCAAAGAACCTCTTTAGAGCGCCAACAAAATGAACGTGCGTCTTTGCATACTACTATTTCGAGGGTATGTATTTGCTTCAGCCGATGCCAACTCGGGTTCCATAAACAAAGTTGCGCCTCCAAACCTCTCTATTCATAGAATGTGACAATCAAGATCTGTGTATAAATTGTCTGAAATAGGGCGGAGTTGTCCCTGAGACCGAGTTAACCCAGATCCTTCTCGAATAAAAGTCGGTATACCGACCTTTATTTTTTATCTCAAAATACTCATCATCCCGGCAAATCGCGTCAGCCAGGTAAGTTTCATGATAGACTCTTTCGATATATTGCAAGCAAATATGAAATGGTGCAAGACGGGTTTTCAAACTCTTACCAGAACAAAGTTTTCACTTTACCTACCTGACTATCAGGGGTTGAAGTGATTGAATGCAGATAGGAAATAAGGATATGTGCAAATGTTGCTCATGTATTCGGAGAAGAAACATATTATTTTCATACATACGTTTCCAATGACGCCGTAGACTTTGCAGGTATTACACACAGCAAGAACATTGTGGGCCACCAATCCAGGCAAGCTGGACAGCAACAGCACTATGAATATCTTGGTCAGAGTGCGCTGTGCACGGGCGTTGCCTCTCTTCTTACTTTCTATGTCTTTCTTCTCAGTGGGAAACTCAGCCTCTTGGACCTTCTGAACTTGGCGGCCGTTTACGAAAGACGTGTTGTCATAACTGGTGGCAAGATCCGTGCTTTTGGATGGTTCAGACTCTGTGTGAAGGCAGAATCAACAAATAGGAAAATATCAGATTTGTATTTTGATAATCATTATCGAGATCTTAAGAAAATATACTGATTTGCAAAATCACGAAGACATTTATAGAAGATATAGGCCTATATATGTCTGTTTGCGCCACGCACATCAAGTAAAAGTGCAATGCATGTTATAAGAAAGATTTAAGGCACAAAATGGCGTCTCATAGATAGGCCTATAGATGTAACACGAAATGACCAATGATTATTAAATTGTAGTTCTGCCACGAGCGTTTTGCCACGAAACATTTGTTACTTTTAGTATGATTAAAGGATTAGCACTGCCTATAATGTTGACCTAATAAATGCGTGTACCTTTACAAAATTAAAAGAAAAATACCTTTGGTAAAAATTTTTAAGGACGTTTGAAGATGTAGGGAGCTCCAATGTTGCTGGCGACAACATTTTGCGATGATGTAATGGATACAGATATTGTATATTGCAATCTGTTAACGCAACCAGTGCAAATTACCCTGCATATTACCGTGTTGGCAATATTTTACGGAATAATGAGATAGTGCTTGAGGGTTTTGAAAAACAGAAAGATGTGAAAAAATGGTTTACACCTCAATAACCAAACTTTGAAAAAAAAATCTTTCTCTTGTAAGTACTAGAGTACTTTGAAAACGTCCTTACCGGTCACTGTAGTGGAAACAGATGTGGCGGAAGAGTTTTTCAGGATCTTCCGATGGATGATGATAGCGTAAATCACGATGTAGAAAACACAGGTAAGAACAATCGGTATGACTCGAAAGACCACCATAAAATACCAGGGAACAGGGTCACTCTCACGAAAGCGAGAAATGCATAATATATGGGAGGTGATGATGTCTTCCTTTCTCAGTATAATAGGCAAAAGATACAAATAGAATGCAACAGCAATGAGTAGAGTGATATAAACAGCAAGTATGAGATAGCTGGCAAACTTTAAACTTTTATTCTGCAAGTGCATGAAGGGATTCCATATGGAGCGGAAACGATCGACGGCAATTGTAAGAATGAGTCCGTAAGTCACACTGACAGTGAAGTGGGTAAAGAAAATCAACAGCTCACAAGCTACTCTTCCAAACGGCCAGTATCCCATGAAGGTATTCACGCTGCGAAAACCAACCTCGATCCCGTTACACAAGTCAGAGATTGCCAGGCCAATGATGAAACAATTTGTGTATGTTCGAAGTCGGCGGTCGTTAAAGATTGCGACGATGATCGACGCGTTTCCGAAGACAGCGACCAGGGCGATGACCACTGATACTACGCCAAACAGATAAGTCATCCAGGCAGAGAAACCCATAACCATGTTTCCTGATGTCTCATTATTGAACAAAACTGTCAAACCTGAAGAGCTGAAGAAATCAACTGAAGCACTAGTCGACATTTCAAACGAAAATATTTTAGCGGCTCAACGATAAATGAATTAGATATCAGTGCAATAGCCACAGTATTTTTTGTCCAATGATAAAAATAAAATTGGTGGTAAGCCACTATAGTGCCTCTTTTAGTGCCTGTTTTTTAGAATTTCAGATTCCTCGTGGTTGCCCGTTTGAAGCATTTAGTTTTCCCTGTAGAGACGCATCAGACCAGCCTACTGAGATGGTGACAGAATGAAGATTTTTGAAGTCATTTCGAGTTTTAACATACAGTAGGTGATGGTTACTTGTGAGCATAAAAAATATTCCATCCAATCACTCTGCTAGTAACATCCCCATTGTAAAGCAGCCATGATCAATACATGGGGCCTATTTGCTACGATATACAGCAGTGCGCATGTGCCAGATTTATGTCCATTGTAGAACTTAAGCCATCAGTTTACTGCCTACACCATGAAATTTCTCTACTTGCGAGCAATTTCCTTCACTCTAATGATTATATTTTACCTGTGTACAGAAAGGGGTTGGACAATGTCTTCTGCGCGACATCAAAAGTGAATTATATTGATGTACCCTAAATGCACCTTTGACGTAGAGATGGTGCAAAATCGCGAGTAGATTCATACTTGAAACGATAAGCATATAGACAGAGAGGCAGCATCTTTAACTGCACCAGACTGCAAATAAAGCTTTGATTATAATTATGAAACACAGAAAACTGAACAGTGGAAAACTGGAAAAGTGGAAGGCGGACATACAAGAACATTGAAGGAGAGAGGAGAGAGAATGGAAGATAAACGAAGAAAACTGCCAGCACCATTTTGACGAGATGCTTTATTGATGTTAAAAGCAATTTCTGTCGTACGTGATAATGAAGACTTTTGTTAAACAGTGTTAAAGGAAGGTGGTATTTAGTACATCACCATGGGAACAAACCGATGGGCAGTTGAAGGCGGTATGGATCATTATTTATACATTTGATAGCATCAATATTCAAGACAATTAGATTTTCTTGCCCAGTAAAAGCATACACACAATTTGTAATTTGCTCTTGGACATTATGCAGAGTGCATAGGTGTTACTAACGGTCCAGTATAATAGTTCAGTGTACAATACAACATGCAAAAGTACTATTCCATACGGAATACATACAATAGTCCAAAGGTATTTCATTAAAAAAAGAATAAGAGAAACACTGAAAAGATAGAGGAAAGTTAACAGCATTTCATTTGACTTGAATATGTGAGAATAAGGCTAATGAAATATACTGTAAGTTACATTGCTGCGTAGATCATTTACATCGAACCTTTATAAAACCAGACTCATGGGATTTTTTTCCCCACAATGGTGCTGACTACCTGTGCCACCTTCATGGTTGGCAGTGTTTCAGCTTAGTTTTGTTTGTTTTAGGGGAGTGCAAGGTGGAGGGGTACATGCGCATACGCATGCATATTATTCTCTTTCTTTTTTTTTTCAGGGGGCAAAAATAGGAATATGTTCAATATTGGGAAAACACACAAGCGAGATTGTGGGCCAGGTGTCTTGCCCGTAAAGGGGGAGCATTTGCATTCTTGAAATTACAATTAATCAATCTGGTACACTTGTGTGGTGGACTATTTGTAAAGTTGTTTTTTTTTTCAGAAATAGGACGACAATGTAGTCTACTAATCATTAAGTTACCAAGGAAAAGAATCGAACGAAATAAATCCTACATTGTATTCGCAAATCTAATATCTAAGCGCAACCGAGTGGGAGGAGTGTGGAAGGGGGTACGTCTATCTCCCTTTGACCTCTAGGGAGAATTTACCTTTTCAAAATTAAATCTTAACTACCTGCTGCATATTTGAACTTCGTCCCGAGAAGCACGTGGAACGCTGGAATCCTAACTTCAATTTCGTCAATAGTCATTGTAATTCGTTTTTCGTCAAACATTTTCGAAGACTTGCATTCAAAATCGTCAATTGTCATTCACATCCATCCATCCCGCTGACGGATCGCAGAATGTGAAGATCAAATTCGTTTTTGTTCACACAATTTCATGAATTTTTCATTCAGATTAGCCAGATGTTGTCGTATGCGAGACGGTACGTCTGTTTGTATCAGTGTGTACTCGGATTGCTTGTGTGTGTGTCTTTATCTGTGGTTCTGTGTGTGTGTGTGTGGGGGGGGGGGGGACACTTGTGTGTATGTAAGTTCATGTATGTTAACTCCTGAATGTTAAATGTGAACGGTTACAGAAAAAATACATGAATGACTGGGAAATCACACCGGATAGAGATATGAGACGAATTTGAATGAACATCTAACGAAAATGATTGACAAAAGACGAAATCGATCCTGCTGTTTTGAGTGCTGCGAGTGAGACTGACGAATTTGAATGGTAAATGACGAAAATGTACGCCATAAAATTGAATGGACTTTATTTTAAAATGAACGACGAAAGACGAATTTGAAAGTAAGATTGACCTATTTCCGACATCCCGCGACGAAATTGAAGTAAAAATTTGTGAAATTGAATGAAATAAGTTTGAAAATGAATGCGAAAACCTGTAGGATATTATTGTCAGATTATCCCTTAACCTTGGCATATTGATTCATCACAAGATAACAGTGAATTTTTTATCGTTTTTATCATTTGTAGTTTTCTTTCGCGAACTCATTGATTTGCAACATGGACTACAAACACAAGGCAAGGCTGGAGACACATTGGATCGTAAACACAGTAAATATCACTTTTTCACTCGTGCATGTTTCAAAACATTAATATGGACAAGAAGAGTAGTTTACAAGTAAATGATTTCTCTCCCGCTCACTCACTCGCACTCTTTGTCTCGTTGTCCCTACACGTAAACAAGTTTGTCTAGTTGAATGACCGATAGGTGACCTACATGAAACAACCTGGAAATGCATTTTCAATGTGACACTAGTCTATGTACTTTATTTCCCTTCATTTAGTCACGTTACAGTAAATAATATATGCGCATTTCATTTTCCATTCTTGTCTAGAACTTGATTTCAATTTTTCTGGTGGTAACTTTTGCTTGCACCAGTTCAAGAAAGCAATAAAGGGTTAGCAATTTGATTTTTCTCTTCCCCTCAGAATTTCTAGGTCAGAAATCGTGGACTGCATCGAGTCATTCTGATAAAAGAATTGTTTCATATAATTAAAGCGCAAAACTACATTTCCACAGTGGCAGAATAAGAATATATGTCACAAACAACATTTGTATTGTTGTTATTTCGCCAATATAGACTGGTGACTTATTTGACATAGTTACAATTTTTGTCCGGGGGACTTTCTCAATGGAGGTAAAACTGGCTCATGGTGATGACGTATCTCTGCGGGCCTGATAAATTTAACTCTTCTGCGCAGAAAGAGCGACGTTAATTTGACAATCCTTTCACTATTATAAATGGATATCGACTGATTTAAAAGCATGAGACAACTATGTACCCTTAGCTGAATAGCAAAGATCGCTCCAACCTCTAACAGTCTGAATAAGACTTTTTATTACTTTTTGCTTCAAGCCGAAGATACAAATTAGTCTAAAGTATTACTGCAACAATTTGTGTACAGTGCCAATGCCTGATTAGATGGTTTCCTAAAACCTCACCATCGAATCAATAGGATGACTGTCAGTGTAATTCATTTTCTCACTTACCATGTCTTACCATTGCTCATCTCTCCTTCACCTATGACAGTATGCAAATGATGCACAGGACAGTGGATCGGTGAGAATTGGATGCGCGAGTTTAACTTTGGAACTGTTTAAACCTGAGAGCGTAGCGAGTGGGTTTTAGACTGTTCCAAAGTTAAACGAGAGCATCCAATTCTCAATGATCCACGAAATAGACCTGAGCATCATTTGTGTTATAAAATGGGCCCGTAAATCCATGAAATACAACCATTTTCTCCATCATGCGTCCGGTACACTTACTACACTATACAAGACTTGAGCCATGCTTTCGGATTTTACCGGACGCATGGCTCAGTGTTGATCAGTAAAAATCAACGCATGACAATTGACCAATCAGAGTGCAGAGATTCTAAAGCCGATTTTATAATCAGGTGATGATATCAGATTGGTCAACGTTGGTCAACCAGTGCAATAATTTTGAGAGAATCCCAATGCAATACAATACCAGCATCGTGAATTACTGTTATCAAGAGAGTGAAAATAAATATCATACCTCCTGAAAGTGAAGCACCCCTTCATTTTCAAGTTCACTATAAACGATAATAATGGTAAAATAAGAAAAAAATGGTATAAGATAGTAATTGGTCATTGACTTGATCACTGTTTCGCAAACGCACGGATACTTTTGTCACAAGCTCCTATATCCTTATATTTCCCATTAACTAAAACACAAATCATTTCTTATTTGCTATTCGTTTTTAAATAGCTAAAAAAATCATGTTATTTCCATCCAACTTACCATGAGCGAATTTGTAAAGGGAGTGGGTTGTGTTTGACATCTTTTTTGGTAAAACAACAAAAGAAAACAGAGCGGTGACAAAACCACCCTATTTGTCCTTGATTAATGAATACTTTTTTATTTCATTTCTTTGCATTTTGCTTTCATGAATATTCCATGGCAGTCCGAATTTATGGTTGATTTCCTTTTTTCTTTACTCAAATTTGGATTAACTATATAAGCGATGACTATAGTGACGATTTGATAATCCTGTTCATCCATATGAATTATGCTGTGCGATGAGTGCCTGGACGATAAAAGTACACAAAGAAAAAAAAGAATGTTCCAAAAAAACCTGGCAGAGCTCAAAGTGTCGTTGATCATCTATGGTCGTAGTCCTGCCTTCTTTCGTCGGCACACAAGGTTGACGAGTGCAGCCCTGATGAGGGGATTTCCCGTGGCGTAGCAAATTGGGTTGATGGCAAAACTCAGGTGCATGATAGTCAACGTCGCCTGCAGGTAAAATCAACGAAACAGAATAGATTAAGATATCAATCTGTAATCATCTAAAACAGACAGCAAGAACAGACAATGACAGGAACGCTTTATTTTTCTGGTCGAAATGGTACTGACATGATTGATGCCCACCACATTGGAACGTAATACCACCATCGTCATGATGACCAAATGGGTCTATGAAGGTGGAGGGTCCCCTCTACCTCTTTGGTCTTAAAAACATGTGGTGAGCAAAATCGTTATACATGTTAGATGAACAATTAACTACGTGTACAAGCAGGTCTCTGTGACTGTAATAAAATGACTGATAGGAATACAGTGCTGTATAGGGTCTAATATATACTTTGACTTTTAAGGGGCCAATCAACGGCAGAAGTTTCATCGGCATGGAAATTGAAGTACGAATATTTTAGAATTTCACATGTTTTGACGTATTTTATTTAATGACAGCTTGTGGAGATAAAAAATTGTATTGAACTGAATGGAATCTATTTTTCATAATTTTACGACCAAACCAAACATATACCAAGTGGCACCATAACTGAACAATAATATCAAAATAGGTATTATAATGCAAAACGTTAAAAAATGTATTGGTGTAAAACTAAATGCATTGATATCACAGGGATTAGACAGCAAAAAGCTACAAGTGAATATATGAAGGAACCAAAGCTTAGGTCTGTTACGAATAAAAGTGTGAAATATAATGGAGCCAACTAAACGCAACGCTTGTACAAAGTAAGTACTGATTGGCTCCCTATAGGCAATTACAGGGTCGAATGAATTTGTATGAATAGAACTTCTTTAGAAGTAGAAATGACCATGAGAATACAGACGTTCCTTTTTTTTCTTTTTTGCTGGTATTCGTAGTTCGATACACAACAAAAATTAAAAACAGACAGAACAAAGAAAAGTTACTGTACCATGCTCCTTTCACTTTACCCGACACTTTTTTTAAGAATAAGATAAACATGCAATTTTCTCCATTTCTCTACGACTGTGTCTCCCTCTCTCTCTCTTTCATAAAATCTATGTCCGAAAGAAAAAAAAACCACAAGTGCACATTGGAAGGTAGGAAAATGGAAGATTTAAAAGACCATGACATACATGTACTTAAATTATCATCTAATTTGCAAACCTTTCTGTTCGTATTTTCATTGAACAATAAAAAGGATATATCCGAGTTTGATATTTTACTAGTTAAGTTTGATTTGTCTATTAAAGCCACGTTTTCATTGAACAATGAAAAGCATATATCCGAGTTTGATATTTTACAAGTTAAGTTGATTTGTCTATTAAAGCCATCATGAACATTGTAAAACAACAGAAATGATATAACAGAAATGTAATTTCTTGCGTGCATGTCAAATAAATCATGGCTGGTGCGTATACCAACATCTATTTTCACTTTTGACTTGGTCAGTGTATCAAATGCATCACCTAATTGTTCACTGCTGTCAGACACTCTGAAGAAATGCTGTGGTCTTAAAAGTAACAGCTTTAGAGAATATAGTAAAGAATTATATTTCCTAGAATAAGGTTATAATAGTCATGAGAGTGGACTCAGAATGACACAATAATGAAGAAAATAAAGATTACTTAAGGAAAATAAATTTCCAGCTAACATTGGGATATGTATATGACGCATATAATCTACCAATGGGCAGACTTTGCTTTTTATGGAAGTCATTCCTACAAGAAAACAGATAAGAGATTAATAATCATATAATCATAGTCAACATCAGATATTACGTTTCAGTCATATAAAAAACGTCATCGAAACTTTTTTGTTTTTGTTTTTGTTTTTACTTCGCGGGTATTTTATGAATTATCAACGTGTACGTTGAAGCAAGAGACAGTACACAATTGAACACCGATGTGTGTGTGTGTGTGTTTTTTTTTTTTTTTTGCTCTTTGTCTCTCTGTCTGTCTGTCTCTCTCTCCCTTTGCAATACTAGAATTATGCCACGATGTCTGGCAAACTTTCAACCGAAAATACCCCAAATTGTAATTGTGAGCTCTGCATTCTCAATCTCCGCTCCATCAATACCAGCAACCAGTTTAATCGAGAGAAGTCTTGGGACTTAAATGCTCCAGGGGTTACAAAATAGCTGTCCACAAACCATACAAGTTAAGTGAATGGTTGCACACAACAAAAATTAACTTGAACACACTCAAATATCACACGTAATCTCGGTCCACGTGCCATTAAAAGGGAAACCCAGTCCAAATACAAGTTACATTGTGGTATGATGAAAAAGAGTAAAATCTTACAAGTTCAACGGTAAAAATTTGACTGAAATCGGATGAAAAATAATGATGTTATGACATTTTGAAGTTTTGCTAATTTCTGCAAAACAGTTCTTGTACAGTGGATATGAATAGGCATATGAGTGAGATAACCCTGTCATAACCTCACATTTTTCCAGTGATCGTGTCAAAAAAAAATTACCAAAAAAATTGAAGTCTTAAACATGTTATTCCTGGTTGAATAACTTCAGAATAGTGGTCGGATATACAAGGATTTGGCCCTCGGGCATCATTGCATTTGAATAAAAAAATGGAAATGTAAAATTTTTTTACAAACTATGTGGTAAGTTGTGAGGGCATGACAATTATGCTCAATTTGTCATTTGCATAATCATACTGATCGTTCAAGAACTGTTTCCCGAAAAAAAATAGCCAATCTTGAAAGTGTCATAACTTTCTTATTTTAAATCCGATTTTGATAAGAATTATACCGTTGAACTTGTAATATTTCATTCTTTCTTATCAGTCTAACTTATCTCTGGGCTGGATTTCGCCTTTAAACAATCATTGCCGAATTTGAACATTTCCCTGATTCCCTGATTCCCTGATTCCCTTATTGGGTCGTCATCTTTGCTAAATTTTTGGACAGTGTGTCTCCCGCATTCAGGAGAGTTTGTGCAGAGGAGAAGAAAGGCTAAATGTCCTGACGATGTTCTCTAGCCGATGACAGTGCGGACATATCGCCCAGTGTGTCGGAAATGTTATTTCTGCGTCCAATTTCCAAAATCAAAATTTGGACGCGGATGTTTGCCCATTCTTGAAGGTGCGGAAACGCTCGGAAGTGTTCAGATATTACAAAGGCTGCTGCGCAGTGAACGCACTCTTTCAAAACTTGCAGAGAGGTTGCCGAATTTAAAAAAAAAAAAACTAACGAAAAGCGATTTTCTAGATATGCGTTCCACGTCTTGTTTGCGCCCCAGTGGACGCTATGTTTTATGAAATATCATTACATCTCAATAATCAATTATTGCCCAATTATAGAACATAAGTTAACATTTTAAAAAAAAGTATAGCGAACAACACTTGCTAGATATCATAACATCGAATGGGACGGTATTTATCTATCTTAATATTTTGCAGTGCATAAAACGCTTCAAACCTCGAAACATATACAAAACCAATTGAAATATTGAGGTCTAAATCCGCAAATATAAAACTTGGTTTAACTATCTTTTGATTCGTCTTGTTTGTTTGTTTGTTTTTAAGCAGTATTACTGTTTTGTAATTAAAATACATCGCATTGCTTAAAAGAGGGGGCAATAAAACATAAGAATGAAAAACAAATACGTGAAAAAAAATCAGTCAGAAGGAATCTGTAAAAAATAAGAATACATGATAGACAATCCCATGGACAGAACACTCTATTACCTGTGGCAGTTTCACAAATCCAGGCTTCAGCTCATGTTTATTGTTTTCACAAGATTCATACGAAAAATTACATCCCCCTCTCCAGATTTCGAAAAAAAAAACTTATATCATTCCTGACGAAAAGACTAAGTGGAAAGTCGTCAGGCATATTGATGTTATCACATCATGTAATATGCAATTTATGTTTGTGACTTTATTGAATTCATGACACTTGTGGAGTTTTGTCCGTTTTCTTTTTCTTCAAGTCAACCCTTCAGAGTTCTGTTTTCAACTTATTTCTTTTTTTTCTTTTTTAGTTTCTTTTACCATGGTTTGGAGCTCCCCTTTGAAATAAGATAACCATTGTGTTAGTTTGCGCAACTTTACTCTTCTGTTTTGAATTTCTTGTGTCCTAATCTCTTGTGATTGTAAGCCTATTCAAGGGTTGATGTGATTGGATGTTATAGACATAGGAAAGAGGATTTTGTGCAATTGCAGGCGGTTTTGGTGTTTTGGGTGTAGTTGGAACAGATAAATAATACTTATATTCATACATACATTTCCAATGGTGCCGTAGAGTTCGCAGAAATTGCACACAACAAGAACGATGTGGGCCACTAGTCCAGGCAAGCTAGACAGGAACAGCACTAAGAATATCTTGGTCAGGGTGCGCTGTGCACGGGCGTTGCCTCTCTTCCCACTTTCTATGTTTTTCTTCTCATTGGAGGGCTGAGCCTCCATCTGAACTAAGCCGTGGTGGCGGTCCGCGCCCTCACTTTTCGTGAAAGACGGATTGTCGTGGTAAAGAGTGGAGAGATCGGTGTTTGCTGATTGTCCGGAATCTGTGCAAAGGCAAAAGCAACATAATTAAAAGAATCAGCAAAAATTGCTTGAAATCAAGTAGATTTAGCAAAGTCATTGGGACATTTATAGGAATAATGAAATTTCCCTTTGTAACGAGTAAATGTAAATCTGCGGTGAGCGTTGTAATAAAAATTAAAGTTCAAATTGTAGCGTCGTCATGACATAGACGTAGCAGTGTTTTTTTTTTTTTTTTTTGGTGTACATTATTTCGAAATGATAAATTAGACATTTAGCTGAATGATACCAGAAGACTTTTAGTGATATCATTATAAATAACACCATACATTTATGAGGATCGTTTTTCCGAAGGTTCATTATTCCGAACCCAGAGGATTTAGTTAATCAAACAATGAAATAAGGTTCCCTATTCATCAGCTATTCCGCTGGTCCGTTAATTCGAAATGAGATTACTTATTCCAAACATTCGTTTCTGATGTCGAGTGGTTATTAGGGTATGGGAAGGGACTGACCTATCTTGACCAGGGAAGCACACAGAACCTTTCACAGGAGATGTTCAGTTCAAGCATGTGCGATTTTTTTTTTCTTTTTTTTTTTCTGTGCCTTTGAGTGACCTCTTGTAATGACAGTTTCTACGTCATGCATGGCTCATGCTGATTAGGATGCAGAAAAGGTGGAGGAATAGCATAGAAGAGTAAAAGGGGAGAAATTGTTTCTTTTTTTCATCGAAAACACAACTATAGTAATGAACATTATTCCAGTTCGTCAATAACACTTTCTATCGTGTGTGTTTGTGTGTGAAATGTCTCTGTGTGTGTGTATGTGTGTGTGTGCGTGCGTATCTTTATTCAGCTTTCATTGCGTAACGTTTCATTATACTTTTAATTGCAACACCGCATCTTGTCACTGAGTGATGTTTATTTCATTTTCTCACGAGTTTTCGGAATAACCAATATTATTTCATTTTCGGACCAAAGAACCTTATTTAATCGTTGGAATAGCAAAACTTATTTCACCATCGAAATTACAAACCTAATGATATTTTATTTCATTTCATTTATTCATTCTCCACTCATGGGAAAGATTGTCCTTACAACGATAACTAAGGCTGATTTTCAAAGGGGTCCTGTAATAACGAACCTTTGGAATAGCGAACCATCGGAATGAACTGTAACCATATTAAAAAACGTTATTGTAGTAACCTACATTATGACAATGTCGATTGAATGTGCTGGGATGGATGCAGGGGTCATACAGTCCAATCTCCAATGAAAATTACGCTCAAACAACACCTGGATATTGCGTGTTCGAAATCGTTCACAAAGTAATGATATACTGCTTGTACATTTCTGTGAGCTCAAAAGATGCTAAATAATTGAATGTGAAACAAAAGACTTGATATACCATTTACGTCTGTTGACCATCCCATCATGTGACAAGAACAATCGTTTTATATATTGTTTGATTAAAAAAGATACAAGAACTAAATAAATAAAAAAAAATCAATTACCTAACTTTGAAAATGTTTCTTCTTAAGTATGATAATACGTATACTATGAAAGCGCTCTTACCAGGCACTGTAGACGAAACAGGTGTGGCTGAAGAGTTTTTCAAAATCTTCCGATGGATCATGATGGTATAGATAACGATGTAAAAGACACAGGTAAGAACAATCGGTATGTATCTAAAGACTACCACAAAATAGGCCGGAATAGTTTGACTGCCATGAAAGCGAGAAATGCATAGATGTTCGGGAATGACGATTTCCTTTCTCAGTATTACAGGCAAAACATACAGATAGAAAGCAACAGCGACGAGGAGGGTGAAATAAACAGCAAGTATGAGATAGGTGGCAAACTTTAAACTTTTATTCTGCAAGTGCATGAAGGGATTCCATATGGAGCGGAAACGATCGACGGCAATCGTAAGAATGAGTCCGAAAGTCACACTGACAGTGTAGTGGGTAAAGAAAATCAACAGCTCACAGGCTACTCTTCCAAACGGCCAGTATCCCATGAAGGTATTCACGCTGCGAAAACCAACCTCAATCCCGTTACACACGTCGGAGATTGCTAGGCCTATGATGAAACAATTGGTGTACGTTCGAAGACGGCGGTCGTTAAAGACGGCGACGATGATCGAAGCGTTTCCAAAGACAGCGACCAGGGCGATGACCACGGACACTCCACCTAAGAAAGAGGTCAGCCAGGAGGAGATTGTCGGACTCATTACATTCCTTGGTGTATCATCGGATGAAACCGTGAAACTCAACTGAGTAACGAATTCATTTACACTAGTTGACATTTTTTACCGATGTGATTTCACTCTCGAATGCGAATTAATATCAATAGATATGTATAGTTAAACAGTTAAGGAGCCAAGTGTGGTTTGAGCCAAGTGTGGTTTGAGCCAGATGAGGTTGTAGAAAAATCAGAAGAATTTATTGCCTTTCTTTCCACCCTTCAGCAATGATAATGTCAGACTTTTAGCGGCTGTACACTTAGAAACAAAGTTTCGAAGTGCTTTAAAGAAGCCTAAACGTTGCTGGAAAGGTGGCAGAATGAAGACTCTTGGAGGCACTTCCAGGACAAATTTAAGTAGTTGGTGATTACCAGTGAGCATGAGGGCATCCAATCCAATCAGTGTACCAGTCTCCGAAGCATTGAACTAAAATTATGGCCCTCGTTTACACGGTATAACAGCGCGCATGCGCCTAGGACTCCGTGCGTGATCATCGCATTACAAGATCTCGCCGGATTTTAAAGTAATACTTGAGAGAAACTTCCTGTTGCGTTTTTTTTTTTCTCTCGATTTTATCAGGATATAGAATTGAGCATGTCCTTTGTAAGATTAGTCAGTGAATAGAGCACAGGTCAATAAACTTCAGTATGAGACATGTAACTCCTTCTTGATGCAGCTTAACGTGCGAATGGTTCACGTACGCAATGAAGTGTAGTCAAATCTATGAAAGAGAGATGGGCGCAGAGAACCACCTTGAGCGGGTAGAGCACCAAACACTGAGAAATAAAAACTGAAAGAAATATTTTTTTAAAAGCTAGAACACAAATATAAGTAGAAGGGAGAGGGAAAAAAAAAAACGTTTGCAGATCAAATAAAGATTAGGATGAAGAGAACGAAAAAAAAAAGTCAGCATCAATGTCACGTGATGAGATAGTTGAACGCACTCTGCTATACGAAAGAGTGCAAACCTCTTTTAAACCAGGGAGGTGGGAAACGATAATGGTAACCAGTCGTGTATATCCTGGAGATAGGGTCGTTCACTACAACAGGCCAAAACGAACCGTAGGAGTGATTATTTCTCCGTCTGGGGGATGTCAATTAGTTCGATTATTTGGGTTGCAAGTCCTTATTCCAATGATTCGTTGTACTCCGAATATGAAGTAAGGTTCGTAAGGTTCGCAAATCCTGGAAAGGATTTTTTCGCTAAGATATAATAACGAGCATACAAAAGAAAAAATGCATAGATATCTGTTTAATCTAAGGAATCAACAGACGTGAGTCAGGTTGTGAAGGTGAATGAAAATAAGCAATGAAATTGAACGGATTTTAACAAAATGAAACATATGGCAGCTCACCACAAGCTTTGCTTTTTTGAGGTTCTGCCTTCCTGTACAATAATTTCATGCGTGTGATTTCCTACATGAAAAAAAGATGGAAAATAAATGTTATACAAACTTGAACTTGAAACTTGAACTTGAAACATATGGCGAATTATGTGTTCTATCATTCGTATAATTTCTTCTTAATTTCCGTAAGTGTGATTTCAATATCGTCGACTGAAAATTCAAACACCGTTATATTTCTACTCCCTTTATTAATCTGTTAAACCCCATAGATACTCACAACAGGCACTGTCAGAACATAAAGAAGAGACTAACTCGCTCCTAACAGTGCCTAATCCACTTCAATACCCTCATCACGGCCTTCTATGCACTTATAATCATCCGTGATTGATATGACAAAGGCGTTACAGTTCTGCAAATGAATCTGAAATGACTCGAATCATGGTGACACTGTTTTCAGGATTGACTCGACATGGTGAGCAGTGACATCACGAATATTCAGATTATAGGACTCAAGAATTGGACTGCATGGTTGCCGACGGGGCTATGTATGTGGATCATATAATAATACTAATATAACATAATCTTTGGTCTGTCGGAGTGATGTACACATTGACATTCCCTTGGTATCAATTAATGGGAGAAATATTTTGAAGTTTCGACATGTAATAAAATTAATTAGAAAAATAAGATAAAATGTAGATGATATGACCATATTGATCCCTGCCGATGACCCCCCCCCCTCAAAAAAAGTAATATCAATGGACAAAGTATAGCCCCCTGACTGTGCCGTCACACATAAGAGTAAGAAATACACAGAATATATAAGAGAGCTTAAAAGACCTAGCTTTGATAGCAATATTCAAAGTATAAAAAAAAAGGCAACGAATTGTTGTGAATACTCTAATACATGCTTCATAATGAATAATTATATACTCTCTTTTGTAAAGCGCTGCAGAGCTATTATAAGTATAGTTTAAGCTCATGTCTAACTCGTTTCTAGACAAAGTATTACAACATAATCTATATAGTACGTGAAACAATATTGCTCTTCTGCTGCCTGTATTAGAAACTTTGCTGTTAGTCTTTCTTTTTGTAGTGATGAAAGTCGAGTGAAGAGCCGAGGCGTTCCAGAGGAAAGAGAAAAAAGCGTGTGAATTCACATTCAGGAAATATTAGTTCAATCCATAATTAGATTCTATTCTTTCATTATTTAAGTTAAGCTATCTATTTTCTGGTATTTCATGCATCTTTCTGATGAAATAAAACACATCGGGTTTGCAATTAACGTTGTGACCATTGTTGTGCCTTTACAAACCACTTTACAGCTTCGAAACTACTGAAAAGAGTACTTCCACCTCGTGACGTGATTAGTGCCAAGTATCAATGAATTACAATGCTGGGAATTAAAACACGCAACGTGATTGTTATTTGAGGGCCTTTGTATACTTTTCTGGTGGACAGACTTTGGCCACTTCCGCAACTATTAGCTGGGATGTCGGTGTCTCACTATTAGAGCATTCAGTGCATTGTTTGCACTGCTCGATAACACGTCATTCTGACTAGCTAGTTCACAATCACCACAAACAAGCATCTTTGTTTATGTCGCCTCGTCGTACTGTCCCACAAACAATAAAAACTCAAGCGGCGCCCTACCTCCAGTCATAGACCGATCAATACTGAGACGAGTCGTATGCAGTGTGTTGTCTGTCTATTGATAAGCTGCGTCACAAGCTCTAATTCTGATAGGAACTCCGAACGATCAACTGTAATCATCCACTCCAAAAACCATGGAAAATCAAGTGAAACGATGTCTTATGATCGTTCTGATTCTCGGCCTCTGCCTAACGGGTAAGTGGAGTGAAAATTATACAGAGCGCCTGGTATAATCTAATGTGCCTAAGCTTTACTGTACTTTATCTACGTAAAAGACAATCGTTGTTCTGTTTAGATCGTTTGAGAAAAGGCTATGACGAAAATGTCCCAGTATTCCATCATCTCATACAGTCATTGCCCGGTTCTCATTGCAGTCTTGGAGATGTTAAACTGTTTTAAGTCTAAACGGATGGCCAACGTCCTCTTACATGTCTTAAATTCTGTGGTAACAGGGAGGACTTAAAATATACCATGAGTTTATTTCTGCTAAATGTGATTAATGTATTTTGAAATATTGTTGGTAAAATAAAAATACAATCGAAGGTCTTCAAATGAGTCTGTTTTGGCACTTGAATGTAAGTTTAGGCCTTATTAGTCGTATTTCTACGTGCTGAAATGGAAAAACAGCAAGAATAACAAAACTACAAAATCAACTACGATCAACTTTGAATGCTTTAGCGTGTATTAACACACGTATAAGTTTTCCACTTATACTCACAGCACCGGCGTTAGTGTACTAGCTCCATAGTCCGCTCAAATTCTGCTTAACACAACTAATAGTCACGGACGGTTTTCATGGTTTTCATGGACACCTATAACATCATGTAAGGAAATAGTATCGTAATGATTAATTGATGGAATAGTACACTGAAGGGTATAGTTAGTTCACTTATGTTTTGACATGATGAATTAGGGAAAAGGAAAGGATATTCTGAAAGATTGTCTACCTGCATATGAAAGGTACTTAATACCAGGAAACGAAACAACAGCAAAAAAAGGCGTGTCTTTGCTTATTCTTTGAATTGCATATGGACAAATCGATTTTTTTTTTTTAGTTTGTTACCAGCCAGTCACGAGATTTGATACTAAATCCGTTTATTGTAAATGATTGCATATAATGATAATAATAAAAATTATAGTAATATAACCTGGTATAGTCTACACTCAAAACAGTGTACATGGGCATATGTGCGTATGCATACATGCATGAGTGTATTCGTAGTAAAAAGCGTTGACACAGTCACATACCTCTGATTGCTACTGGCTTTTCAAGAAGTAATGTTCTTGTCCTAATCGAAGGAAGACGTGTATAGGACTCATGACCGCCTTACTAGAGCATAATTTTGAAAATGATGCATCTAAATCAGAATTGAGTAGGCCATAACTCTTTTTTTTTCAAAATTCCGGCAAGTAAATGAGAGAGAGGCTAACTGTGGCTTTTGTACATAAAATCAGAGACTAAACTGGAACTCTTCACATGATTTTATTTGGCGCCAAGTCACCACGTACATGAACATAGTAAACACTACTTAGAAGCCTTACAAGCGTAGATAACACTGTTGCAATACTCATATGCATATATGCATGATTATATTTCCTTGAATATGTCGATGTTTCTAAAGCAGTGAGTTGCAGCAGCCTTGAAGTTTGCAGTTTTACATAAAAAAAAAAAAACAACTGATGCCCTGTCAAAAATATGCCATAATGGTGCCATTAACACTGTTATGTTTTCGTTCTCATGAAATAATCACAGTATCCACATGTCTTTCTAATTATATAGGAATAGGTGAGAAGCACTCTACGTCGTTTCCGTTGCGTCGCTCTTGACGTGATAAACAATAGCATATTACCATGGAGATATTTTCATTGTTTTGTGGGTTGATAGCCATGACACACTTTCCTGTAAACTAAGTAGAAAGGATTTAACTCATCAACAGTCCTCTTGCTCTTGGCTTTATAAACCACGGTGTTCCCATGGTGGTTACCAAATGAATAGATCTACACCCGTATGTACACACTAGCCTTAGCCCACCCCTTCCCCCTGTTACACACATAATATACACACACAAATCATACGCATACAGTATAAATGCACATACACGACAACGAAATGAATGGAGGAGGTCTTAACGCCTTTTATGTCGTATAATATACGTATAGCTATCAAACCATCCATTAAGGTCTGATAGTACGGTTATCTATTTCCCTTCAACAAAATATATAAGAAAAATAACAAAACAAGCTTTGATAGTTGCGATTACATGGCAAAACTGTTTCCCGGGGGTAACTTGAATCACAAATATGGCAAAGCCCCAAAACGAAACAAAGTATGGAAAGCTGGAGAAATTCTTTAGTCTATGTCTACCATGCTTTATCTCCCTATGTATGATAAGCGTTACAATGTAGGACTACCAGCACACTTCTGCCATTACGTATGAATAGGCCACTTTTGTTTGACAAGGCCACAAGCGAAAGCAAAGGTAGTATAGTTATAAATGGCAAAATCGAAAGCGGCACTGTCGACACGGCCGATGAAGATAATACTGTACTCATGAATTAATCATAATCTGTAAGAGAGAGAGAGAGAGTGAAAGATAGAAGAAGAAGAAGAAGATGACTCAGGCGTTCGCTGGATAATTATAACAGTGTACAGCATGGCGCAGTGATAATTATTCTATAATTGGGAACATTGTGATGTACCACGTCTTTCCGTTCTTGAGCCATTTTTTTTTTTTTTAATACTGAATCAGCTCAAATTCTTTCTGCTTTTAAACAGCCATAATGTTCAGTTGATACATTCAATTGAAATTCGTATGCCATGTACTATTCAGCTTTAAAACGTTCATTTTCGGCATTAACAAAACTCAAGAAAAACAAATCCAGTACATTGTGTTTTCATTCTTTATCAAATGATTTTTGTTTGCTTAAGTTTAAAAAGGTAACAATCTTGATACCCTCTATAGAAAATAAGTCAACATTATGCATCACGTGTTTAAATATGTATATAATGATTGTAATCTAGCTCCGTCAAATTGCGTCTTCCATCTCTACTATCTACGTTATTCTACCTTTCATTTTGCTGTTGTTGTTGTTGCTGTTATCATAATATGTACATAATGCTGTATTTTGTTTTTACGTTATATATATTATTTTTTCCCCGATTTGATGCGCTTAGAAACATCACTATTAAGCGCTATATAAATGTTATTCATTATCATTATCATTATCATTTCAGCATAATTTGGCTTAAAGTATCTTGTTTCTTTAGAATCAATTATTGTGGAAGAGGCGAGCATCTGGACCTCGTTTAGATAGGAACGTGTTGCAGCATGGCTGCATTCAATGGCGTATTAACTGCCATTTAGTCTTAAGTACATACTTCCCTTGAGGTGTTGCCACTCACTGTGGGTATGACTTGCTAACGCAAAGCCGGAAAAAGAGAAAAATACGAATTTTTCCCCATCGTATGTTGTTACACCAAGGTTATTTATCATCATTGGCTTTAGTTCATCTATTTTTATTTGGGAAGGTTGGAATTTTATGTTACCATAACTATGAGACAATAAGGTACATGTTTTGTTTCTTATTCGCAGGTAATCTTTATTTTGTTTTATTTACTTGTTTGAATTGTTTGATTTACTTGTTTGAATTGACAGTTTTCATGTTCTTTATTTTGTTGTGTAAGTTTGAAGATAGTCCATTCGCTTCAAGTGGCAAATATAGGAATAATCTGATCCTTTTTTGTCTCTACACACAATAAATTCAGAGTTAGGATTTCATATGTACGTTCCATGTGTCCTCAGTCCCTTCTGAAGCAAAGAATATATAGAGAAAATGAAATGTTATGCTATCTTTAATATTCATCTGCACAGTTGCTGAGAGCTACCGACGTCCAAGACCAAGGGATCGGTCTGGGAGATGTCCCGGGGAGATGGTCTATACTACGTGTGGTGGCTGTCACAGAGTCTGCAACGAGAAGCCCCAACCCTGTCCAAAGATTTGTCGGAAGGGATGCTTCTGTCCCGAGGGAAAATATCTGGCGTCGAGAGGCTCCGGTCGTTGTATCAAGGCGGATGAGTGCATGAAGGCATATGACTTCAATTAGCGGTCTAGAGAAGATGTGTGGGATGTTAGGCGTCACAAGTCACACCCACCCTATAATAGGTTATACAACCTTTCGTAGCAGGATTCTTTCATGATTAATCTGTCAGAACTCGTTTCTTTTAAATCACATTTCTGTACCAGATGCAGATCGGTTTAAACACAGAATATACAGTTTATAGTAATTACTATTTCCGATAGCTATTTATCACGTGAAACCTTATCTTAACATGTTTAACGCCTTTGGAATGCAGCTGAGAATTCTTTCCAAGTAAGCTTCATATCTGGGATAAATATTGCTCGAAGGTTACATTAATTTATAAGATGCGGCATCTGAGTGTGTAGATTGAAGACTTTGTGTCACGTTTGCCATTTTGTGTTTCGTGAGGATTGCACATATCATGGGTGAATAGTGGCAACATGCGTTACAAATTATAATGTTAAAGGGATTGTATAGTTTCGGTTTAGATGGGACTAAAGGTTTCCAACTTTTTTGTGAGGAGATAATGAGAAACCTCTTACGAAATATGAAAGAGCATACACTTCTAAACCACATTAGAGGAATGAGCCAATAGGGAAACATCCCCACTGATAGAAATCTTGGTCCAACGGCCGTTATGGCTTCATGATTTACCTGTCTGTACAGTTGTGTACATGATTTTGGCAAAGTTATGTATATATTCTAATGACAATGTCTTGCCACCACTCTAGGAAAGATTCGTGAAGAAATTCTGTCTTGTGTTGTGTGCAGAGTTTTGTTAGTTTTTTTTATGTTATCTGCATAAAGTGTCCAAGAATTAATCTGATGATGTAACGAACCATAAATTTAGATAAGTTTTTACCATTTCATTGTCATTTTTTTCATGTTCTCAAAGAGGCACAGTAATACACTTAATACATGAATATTGCGGTTTGCCATATTGTGTACATCAGTGATTCTGAAAAGCATTAAGTATGTGTTAAGGAAGAAAAACCTGTGGTAGTCTACTGCACGAAAATGTACCAACATTAGCACTGAGTTTTCTAATACCGCAGTTTTTCCAAATAATATTACAGTAGTTGATACAATGTATGACGTGTGGCATCAATCAATCAGTGAGTTTACAGTGTTTTGGCTAGATGTTTTCTAACTTTCAAGAGAATTCCGATAACTTTTTATATTGTTCAATGAGCCAAAAGTATATGATCGGACCATGTTAAGTGCAAATCAATGGTCATTCCCAAAAATTTAACACAAGAATTTTGATTCGTTTGTTTACCTTCAAAGTAAACGATAACATTTTATTTGTGTATCTATTGTTTAAAAAACAACAACCTAAGAATATAATTTGATTTATCGAAATTTTATGACAGTTTCTTACACTTGTTGTTTTATAATTTCCTACACTGAAATCGTATTGAGACTTTAAATAATTCTAAGTAAATCACTCTGGTCAGCGTAAATAAGATTTTAGGGAGAAGCAAAATGTTCGTATCAACGAACAGACGTGATGTCATGCACCTGAAGGAAAATAAATCCATAAGAAAAGCTACGAGGATTAGCACAGGAATTTGCTCAATCAGCAGGCGAAAGTGACGATCTGATTTGCCGTTTTTCCTTTCTGTAGGCCTACCTATCTCTTTGGGGCGAGGGTGAGTGCCAGGGGACAGCCTTTGGGTCTACAGCAATACACACAATACTATACGTAGTATGTAGGAATAAAAATATGTATCCATCAGTGATGTGAAAATTCTTCCATGAAGATGTTGTGAAGAGTAAAATGTTAGAGTACGATACAGTGGGAGTGAAATTACTGATTTAACAAGCATCTTTTATTTATTATCAAAACATTTAATTGAGGCAAATGGAATTGACTGGCTTGCGCTACTATTCTTCGTTTACTTTTTTTTCATGAGTACACATGAATGTTGAGTATATGACTAGACAGATAATATCCATACACTTCGTGTTATTTATGAAACTGAATGCAATTGATTAACTCTTGTTCACTCAAGTCAGCTTATTTGACGTGAGGGCTACTTCTCTTACACGTAATCATAAGGGGCAATAAAATATGCTACAGCATAGAACCTGTCTGCATCGATCACCTGTCTATATAACGAACACATTTCGCATTTCTCTCTCGCTGTATACAGGTTTTTACTGTGTAAATTTGTATTAATGTATATTACATAAATTTTTGTGTATAATTATATATATATATATATATATATATATATATATATATATAGTAAGACAAATACACACACACACACACACACACATATATATACAGTGTATATTATTTATATTATATATATATATATATATATATATATATATATTATACAATTGTGATATTTTAACATTTCCATTACAAGTTAATTTATGCATGATTCAACAATTAGAATAACACACATGCATGAGAATCCTGGGTGAATTACTTTTGGAGAAAAGATCATCTGTATATCGTCAGTACAAAAAGTTGATTACATGAATTGGGAAATGACATCAAATTTCCGTCATCCATTCAGAATGTTCAAAACAAAAGCGAAACAAACAAATATTCAATTTGAATTTTAGTCATCTTTGTAATGTATGAATGATTATTTATTCCATTTGACCTGATTAAAATTATTTGATTCTGTGTGATCATATGCATGAAAACATTATAACAAAGGTTATAATGTAATCGAAGGGAATACAGCCGTTCTCTGAAGGGTCTATGATAAAAATAAAGAGATGCATAGGGCTGCAACTTACTAGCCTATATGATAAAGCTGACGCGCTTGTAACCATTACTCAAATTTGATCTAAGGGCTTGAAATGAGTTGCTTCGAGAGGAAGAATTATGATGGAAAGGGAGAAGAGACCGTACTCCTTTTTCACCGATAGAATGAATGGAAAGAACCTGCTTTAGCCACGCAGACTGAAATGCGTTTTCATTCTCCTTAAAGGGGAATCTAATTCAAAGTTCATAATGTGGATTCAGTGAATGCAAAAACATAAGTAAGTAGGACACATGAATGAAAGTTGACGTATAGTTGACAATCCGGTTACCAGTAAACGTGTTAAAAGTTAAGAGTTGTTAACGTTTTGATTAAGTCCATGTCACTGGATACGGGAACAAAACGATTCATTACGTCACAGTAGGACAACTACATGAAAATATCATATCCTTATTTTTCGCATGAATGAAAAGCATTTGACTGGCCTCTTTCAGAAGGCAGAGTAAACAATATCACCCTTAGAATATAATAGTAACAAGACGAAGAAAAGAGAACTTTTCATTAAAAAGCAATTATCCATATCCAAATTCAAGAAGCTAACTATGTGTGGTAATTACAAGTGTATTAAACATGGCATAATCTTACAAATTCAAAATTTCTGATGATAACAAACTACAATGATCCAGCGTGTCATAGGTTTTTCATACGTCTGTGACTTAATATCTTTCAAAGTAAGCAGAGTTTACTCAGAGCTAGACATTTTGTCAAGGCATAAGATAAAAATGAACAGAATCTGTTTGGATGCCGCATGACTTAGAATTTAAAAAAAAAAAACAACATTGATGAAGAAGAAGAAAAAAGTTGAGGCAAAACTCGCCAAGGTTCGTAGAAAAGTCTCGTTCTTTACTTTTTACAATCATGATCTCAAGAACTAGCGTGTACTTTAATAGCAGCTTCTGTGGTTTGGCTTTTCTTTCATCTTTTTTTTCAAAGGTTTTCCCCGCAACCATAATGATACCGGTGTCTATTGAAAACTGCAGCGGGAGATTCAGGGAAAGAAACATGCTTCTCAGTCAACAGCCTTTGTCACTGTCAAATGAGTGAGACTCCACTTACGAGAGCACAATGCCACAAATTGAACGTAAAATCGACCAATTACTTTCACATCTGTGGACCTTTAAAAGTACTCAAGGTAGAGTTGAAGGATACAATCGAACTTACGTTCTTCCTGTTTACTCTGACATCAAGACAGGGAGCTTGAAAGATGACAATTTGACTTGTTTATCGATCTCAAAGTTTGATGTTCCTCCACTAATCTATTGATGGTTGTGGTTTAAGGAAACAAATGGAACTCTCAGTGATATTGAACTGTAGAAAAATGGCAGCAGTCGTAGGTAACATCAAAGCATTAAAGGTCATGAATTTTTTTCTGAAATTTTACTCAAATATTGTTTGATCTTGAGAAAATTAATAGAAACATTAATTCCGTGTCTATTGTGTTACACAAATATCAAAGTGGCCTTCTCTGTAATAATCAGGGTATTTATAGGGAAGTCTGTTTCTTATTTGAGAAGCAAAATGTCAAATATACAATAACAAATTGCAATTCCAAAGTAATATGTACAACCCTTTGTAGAATGAAAATTAATTTATGCCAAAGAGATCATAGTAAAATGTTGAAAATACAGTAGGAAATGTACCTTCTTCTGGTTTAATCACATCTTTCCAGGCCTCATCTCTCATAGTCGTGTTAATAGGGGGATGGGACGGGACATAAAGAAATATCTTGGTATTCGTTTCTGCTGTATTCCATAGTTGCATAGCCGGGGGTAGGGGTATTAAGGTTACCATGTTTCTTGAAGTCATGTGAAAGGAGAAGGAGAAGGAAGTCACATGATTTACAAGAATTCAATGCTTCAACTCTTTCTGAACGGAGTAAGTTTATGTCACCATTGAAGTTTTGCATCTGACAGATGTTAACTACAGCATTTTGGGTCACATTTTTTTCGCGCAGGAGCTGTATTTAGCTGGAGAGAATGAACACGACTTAGCTGGTCTCCTAAACCCTTTTGATAAAATCGCTCACTTCTTTCTTCTTACGTAGAGTGAAACATCAGCATTCGATAAAGCGGGGGAAATACTGTCTCCACCTTACACGACGGCCAACATATTTCGTGTACTCTAGTCAAGGATGGTTTCCGTTCTAGGGCTGCGTCTATGCAATGGTTTACCTGTGTGTCAGTGTTGATCTGTTCGAGCTGATTGTGTACACTTATTCATTTTTAACGAGGAGTATAAGCAATGAGAAAGTTAGCTTCAGCTCAAGGGGGTGGGGAGAATGCTGTGAGGGGATGTATTCATTGTTTTTGTTTGTTTTGGGGTTTTTTTTTTACCAAACTAGCATATGCTACCCTGTACAACAAGACCAACAAAAAGTCGTCAGACATGGATTTCTAGAAGGGCAGATTCTGAAAGAGCAGACTCTAACTCAATGTAAATTGACTTTCCCA
Source organism: Diadema antillarum (assembly GCF_040938485.1). Taxonomy (NCBI): domain Eukaryota; kingdom Metazoa; phylum Echinodermata; class Echinoidea; order Diadematoida; family Diadematidae; genus Diadema; species Diadema antillarum. Next base: position 726,863 of record NW_027271657.1, on the reverse strand, counting down.
GCCTATTTGAATAACAGAAAAAATGCAGACACTCTGGAAAAGTGTTTATTGAAAAAAGAAGCTTTGAAGTTTAGAGTCTATCCAAGTGATTAATCTCAACAAACATCATATATATATATATATATATATATATATATATATATTATAGATATAAATATTATATATTATTATATATCATACTCAAAACGTATCAACTTGTAAGAATGATCATTTTCGCAAACTTTGGCAATCATTAAGCAAATTTTATTTGGTGTGTAATAGATTTTGCTCTATACTATGGAAGGAAAACGAAAATATCATTTCTGACACCAACATACAATATCAATACATTTTTTTTTCCGCAAAATATACGAATCATGTCACATGATCATGAATTTACATGTATGTAGTAATATGTTCACATGTAGAGTCGGCATACGTCCGTTAGTTAACCTTCGTAGAGACATGACGTCAACGCCCTCACCACACCTCCAACCACATTCATTATGGTTCAATCAGGGAGGCGGAAGAGAGAACCTCCCTGGTTCGATAGACCTGTAGTGTCTGAGCCACTGTTCACACAAACACATCTACACATAACTGGCATTCATTTTCACACATCTTATGATTATTGCCTAGCTGTCCAGTTTAAGGTTGTAACCGCTTATCGGTTACGAGATTAATTTTGATATTAGCTTTTATTATGATTATATTATGACATAAGCTCTTATCATTGGTCCGACAAGAAACCGTCTAGATTATGAAGTGCATGAAATACATATTTGTTGATGATCATGTTGCTGTGATGTAAATTTATAAATAAAATTATAAATAAAATTATCTTGAATAGCCACAGTATACAATATGTGATCAGGGAGGTGTGTATCACCCCTAATGTAATATCAACGCTAAATGTAATATCGACCCTACACGTAATACACCTTGACCCTAAATGTAATAACAACCCTAAATGTAATACATTTTAACGCTAAATGTAATGATCGAGTCAACCCTAAATGTAATACATTGTAACCCTAAATGTCATAACCGGAAACAACCCTAAATGTAATACATGTCAACCCTAAATGTAATAACGACCCTAAATGTAATACATTACATTATGAAATATGAACTTGAACTTGAACTTGAACTTGAACTTACATGTCAACCCTAAATGTAATATCGACCCTGAATATAATACTTTTTAACCCTAAATGTAATATCGACCCTAAATGTAATACATCTTAACCCTAAATGTAATATCGACCCTATATGTAATACACCTTAACCCTAAATGTAATAACAACCCTAAATGTAATACATTTTAGCCCTAAATGTAATATCGACCCTAAATGTAATACTGTGACAAAATTGGTATAGAGACACCCCTCCTAAGATAATGGACCAACCCAGAGTGTGCAGCATGCGTGCACACGAAAGTGTGTATGGGGTATAGACGATGTCAAGGGACACACGCAGCGGGTACAAAGGTCTAAGTGCAAGAGGTATAAAAGGACCCTGCTCGGAGAGGGAAGAGGAAGACAGATAGTTGGAGAGTTAGAGTTAGAGTAGTAGATAGTGAAAGTAGATAGCCATCGAGCTGTAGGGAGAAGGGCTCTGCCCTGGGGTGTAGATAGAGCTGTTTGGGAGATATGTTTTCTAAACTTTCTGGTGGATTGGCTTGCTATCGCACACATTGCTTGTATCTTTGCTTGTAATACCGCCTTCTCGGAGGACGACTGCACAGGCTCTGCTTAATAAACACACAGTAATGGTATGTTATTTTCCATGACTCAGTCTTTGATGTCAACTTTGTAGTTGTAAGCACTGTCGCTGATTGTCTGCTGTGCGATGTTTGTGATGGGTGTTTATGGTTAGTGATGTGCGGAGTGCAGAGTGAGGGTGTGATGGTAATGTGCAAGATCACAATATATTTTTTTGTGAAAACGAGCCTACAATCAACCCCGTAAGGCCAAAATTCGCTACAATACATCTTAACGCTAAATGTAATATCGACCCTAAATGTAATACATCTTAACGCTAAATGTAATAACAACCATAAATGTAATACATTTTAACGCTAAATGTAATAACAATCCTAAATGTAATTCATGTCAACTCTATAAATGTGATACATTTTGATGTTTAATGTAATTGCGACCCTAAATTTAAAAACCTCATTAAAGAGAGTGTAACCAACGCAGAAAATCGGGCAAAAGGTCAGGGGGTATATGAAGGGGATATGACGCAACTTTTTATGGCACTCTTGAAAGAGCAACAATAGTTGCTTAGATTTGTTTTGTTGTTTACCCAGGTAAAAATCACACAGTCTTATTGATTCCTTTGTTTGCTGCAAAGTTAATTGGGTCCATTTGACATAGCTTTTTTTTTTTAATATGTACCGTTATCATACAATCACATAAACATTTTGTATTCCAGTCTTCATTCAGTGTTCATGATTGTTTAGAGTTTTGATGACAAAAAAAAAATGGGCAAAAATTCTTTGCAAGGAAATTCTGAATATGAATAATATTGCAAGAAAAAAAAACCATATACCTACTGATGAAACGGGATGATAGAGCGAGTAGATGGAGAAAATTAGAAATTAGAAAGATTTAGAAAGATTTCGCAAATTTTTTTATGAACCATCATTATCTATGTAATGTTTCAATGACGAAATATCTGTCACACATTGACATGGCAGCAAATCACTGTCCGAAATATTAGCCTCATGACATTGTTCACTACTCCTGGCAATCACTACTATACTTAGTGACACGAAACTGGGACAATTGGTCGTGGGGGGGGGGGATACACGAAATAAATCAAAAAATGACAGTACAGCAAAAGGAAATAGATGCCTTTTTGTCATCTTTGAGTTTACCTGACTTTCCTATGATATATGAATGTATGAGTAAGGCAAACTGACTTAACTTTTGCCCATTTTTTTTCTTTTTCAACAAAACTGTAAGCAATCATGAACACTGAATTAAGATTGGAATACAAAATGTTTGTGTGATTGTATGATAAAGGTAATAGATTTAAAAACTATGTCACATGGACCTAATTAACTTTGCAGCAAACAATGAATTTAATAAGACTGTGTGATTTTTACCTGGGTAAACAACAAAAACAAGTCTAAGCAACTATTGTCGTTCTTTCAAGAGTACGAGAGAAAGTTGCGTCATATCCCCTTCGTATACCCCCTGACCTTTTGCCCGATATTCTGCATTGGTTACACTCTCTATAATGAGGTGTATTAAATGTAAGGTCGCAATTACATTACGTTGAAATGTATTACATTTAATAGGGTTGACATGAATTACATTTACGATTGTTATTATATTTAGCGTTAAGATACATTACATTTATGGTCGATTTTACATTTAGGGCTGAAATGTATTACATTTAGGGTTGTTATTACATTTAGGGTTAAGGCGTGTTACATTTAGGGTCGATATTACATTTAGCGTTAAGATATATTACATTGAGGGTCGATTTTACATTTAGGGCTGAAATGTATTACATTTAGGGTTGTTATTACATTTAGGGTTAGGGTGTATTACATTTAGGGTCGATATTACATTGTTAAGATGTATTACATTTAGGGTCGATATTACATGTAGGGTTGACATGTATTACATTTAGGGTTGTCTCCGGTTATTATATTTAGGGTTAAAATGTATTACATTTAGGGTTGACTCGATTATTACATTAAGCGTTAAAATGTATTACATTTAGGGTTAAAGTGTATTACATTTAGGGTCGATATTACATTTAGCGTTGATATTACATTTAGGGGTGATACAAGGTGGTCTCTCTTCCACCTTCCTGATGTGATCGTGCATGTAGGAAGAACAGCCATGTCTTCTTATACAGAGCTGAATAGGCCATTCAACCGTTCATATTCATTGCTTGTTTTTTTTTACCTCTCTCTCTCTCTCTCTTGCTTTCTTCCCTTTTCCTTATGATGTATTTCCATTATTTTCAAAGTATATAGGCCTATTTTTCTGTTTGTATATTGCCTGTTATAGTTTTACTGTACCATTTTGCATGAATTTTCGGTGAATAAATAAATCAAATCGAATCAAATCAAATCAGAAAACCAAAAAAAAATTCGCACTACCTAGTTTTATATCGGGATTGAAAGTAAGCGAAATGATCCAATCTATCAATTTGTTTTTGTATTTTCTGAAGAAAAAAAAATCTTCTTCAACATGATTCTGAATTTTAAGATCATAAAACAAATGAAAAGTTGTTCATTGGGGTTTTGCAGTTTTTCTAGAACACTGTTTGTAGAATATAAAATGCCGGTAAAACAAAAGTTATATGCTTTTTGGATCCAGACAACGCACGCAAAACCTTCCTTATATGAAACTTTTAGTTGATGATATAGAAATTGAAAGGGTAAGAGAGTGTATGTATTTGGGTGCGCTACTAGATGAACATTTAACATATGATAGACATGTACGTTATACCGCAAAGAAGATATCTATAGGAAGATTGGTTTCTTGAGAAGGACAGCCAAAGAATGTGTTCCAAATGAAGAATTTAGAGTATTGTGCAATGAGCTCATAATGTCCCAGTTCGATTACTGCGGTCTCGTATGGTCAAATCGCTCATTGGCTTTATATTGAAAAAAATTGGATTTGTTGCATAATAGCGAGGAAGATACTGGGTGCTCAGCCCAGAACACACATTGTTGATTTGTTCAGGAATCTAAAGTGGCAGAACCTTGAAGAAAGGAGACATGTCCATAGAATGTGTGAGGTATTTATGTGCGTTAAGCCGTGGTCACAACTCGCCGTATTATTGCAAGTGAGTGCTGTCTACTTGCAAAAACGTGGGCAAAATTTGGGGATCCGTACTAGTCCATGGGCCAAGACCCGAAAAATAGGTTATTGGTACCACCTGAGGTGGCAAAATCTTTTTGGTGTCATTTTGTTTGTCGGGCATAGATATGCTTATCAAGCTATGATAGCATTTCCAAATGAGTAGCTTAGTCATAATAAGCCCACCGCGTTTACAACAGAACACCTGTGAACATACAGAAGACAGTGCTCTTCCTTGTATAGCGGTCAGTCTCGATTCAGAAGTGTAGGGATATAACAACGAGACCAAATTGGTTAAAAATTCATTTATTATGACTATATAAGCTACTCATTTGGAAATGCTATAATAGCTTGATAAGCATATCTATGCCCGACAAACAAAATGACACCAAAAAGGTTTTGCCACCTCAGATGGTACCAATATCTGGCCTGGCCCACGGACTATACGTAGTAAGTACCTCCTCAGTACGGATTTTGAAGCACACAGACACGCCGTAGCACTTTTATGTCACGAGGAACTTTCGCTGCGTTCGCGCTACGGATTCACCCTAAGTACGGGCAACGTACGTGCCCTCTACAGTCATGACAGTAAACGTGAGTACAACGAACTAACTCCGTGCGTCTTCCTGCCGTCAGTAGGGAGCTCTAGTCTAGATTTTAGACGCGCGGACGTTCAAAGGGAGAAAAAAAAACATGATCTGAGCGTGCGCAGAAGCGCGGGTCAAGTTGACGCACGCTTCTGCGCACGCTCAGATCATGTTTATTTCCCTTTAAACGTCCGCGCGTCTAAAATCTAAAGCTCCCTATACAGTGCACTCATAAGGAAATGCTCGGGACCGGCAGTTTCCTTTCGTTATAACGAAATTTCGTTATAACCGAACAAATACAATATAGCCTATAACGAAAACAAGGAAACCACGCATTTTGTTTGTTGAATACTCATCATACACTGAAAAGCTATGTGAAATGGTATGTTACCTTTTTAATTTCATTGAATTTTCCATTTAAAAGAGAGCATATTATAAAGGTGTTTGTATGTTGTCACACATTTATAGAAAATGGACGGTTAAGGATTCGGTTACAATTCGCTATAACAAAGGTTCGTTTCTTTAAAAAGTTTGTTACTCCGAAGGCTCCTTATTCTGAAGTTTCGCCATTCCCGGGATTCCGAAGGTTTGTTAATTTGAAGCTTCGCTCTTCCGAAGATTTGTTATTCCGAAAGTTCATAATGTAGATATTAATATATTATTCGTTTTCCGAAGGTTCGTTGATCAGAAAATGAAATGAGGTTTGTCATTCCCAAGGTTTGTAAATCATAAAATGAGAAAGGTTCACGATTCCGAAGGTTCGTTGTTCCAAAGGTTTTTTAATCCGAAAATGAAATAAGGTTCGTTATTCCGAAGAAGGTTTATCAATCACAAAAATGAGAAAGGTTAGTTACATGTATTTCGAAGGTTCGGTTATCATTTAAAGACGATTATACGGTTTGCAATTCCTACGTTTTGTTAGTGGAGTCACCTTTTTCACTTTTTGATTAACCATTTTTTTTCAATGTTCCGATTAACGCACGTTTGGAATTCCTATCACTTTCGGATCAACGAATAAGAACCCTAATTCATTGTCGGATTAACGAACCTTACTAACGACGAACCTTTCGAATAACGCCAAAACGTTCGTAAGAACAAACCCTATTTTCATTTCCGAACTAACGGACATTTAGGTGTATCAGAATCTGTGTTTTTGTAATAAGAACCTTCGGAAAAATAAAACGAACCTTATATAAATTTCAGATTATTAAATTACAATAACGCAAGTTCCCTCGAAAACTGTGCGTGACACACGGAGCGAATACACAGTGATTGAAGAGTTCGCCCATGCAGCGACGCTAACGTTAGAAATGCTTGTTCCGCTACGTATTTACGAAAGCGATCCGCATTTCGTCATAACGGAGCTCATTTCTTTTGTTTTCCTTTGTCGGTGGTGCTCGGAAAAGACTTCGTTATAACGAAAATTTCGCTATAACCGTGTTCGTTATAAGCGAATTTTTTTACCATAGACTTTAATGGCAATAATTTTGGGACCAGAAGTTTTACTTCGTTATAACGAAATTTCGTTATAACCGTGTTCGTTGTAACGGGAGTGCACTGTACTTGCTCGACGGACGGCGCACGTATCACTTGCGAGTTGAGTGTTGAGCACGTGATAAGTGCGTAGTCCGTGCTTATTCGGCACTGCGTGAGTTCAACTCTTCACAGAGCACGCAGATCGTACCGAATAAGCACCTGCTCCGCACTTAAACGCAAGTTGTGCGCACTGATTTCTTCAAGGCACACAAACCCAGCCGACGGACGAGTGTCATTAATTTTTGTCTCCAAGATGTTTGCAATTACGTATTCGTACTGTTCTACTTCACTTAGGGGGCAGAAAATTCCCTATTAGGATTGTTGCCTAAAAAAAAAAAAAAAAATCGCATTCACAGAAAATGATTGTTATGTTACATAAATGAGCTTTCAAAACTCTATCGAATTGTCATCACAAACCAAAATGTCATGCTATAGGACTTTTCTGCCTGGCAGGCGATGAGTGATAATTACGGTTATTAAAAAATATATAATCATATTTTGCAGAACATAAGAGACAGTCAAAAACTACTTAAAGAAGAGAAATCTTGAGTTCTGAGTGGTCAGTGCATGAAGTGACCAGGTTTTTGAAGTTTTGAAAAATTGTTTCATTGGTCATCATTGTTTTTGTATAGAGCAATGATAAGGTCAGTACAATTTCAGTTAAGCTGAAATTGAGAATGCGTATACAGTATTTGAAATTAAGCAAGGAAGAAATTGCTATAATGACAGTATTACCTTATATAAATTGCAAACGTGACACCTTCAGACTCGGAGAAAAATGGAAAACCATAGGCCTACGTTCATCGTTCCAGCAATATGCTGTTAATCTAGCTCAAGATATGACTGGATGGTTGAAATGAACCACTTGCCGCCTCTGAAAGTGGAGGCAAAGATGGCAGACTTCATAACAGCAAATAATACGCATCTGAAGTAACAAACATATATTCTCAGCGCATCTCTAGTGCCAATAGGCTACTTAAACTATACTAATGTTTTACATTGTATACCCAATAATATGTTTATACACAATAATATGTTTAAACGTGTATTTTTAAATATGTTTAAACGTTATGAGGGCAACTCTTGCTGGAAGGACAACTTCCAATGGCAACAACCAATCAGGAAGCTGGATTCTTGTCGTTACTATGACAATTGCAATTCCAGCAAGAGTTACAGTATGTTTTGTGATGAGATTGTAAAACGCATAGGGAACATTCATTTGTTATATGCGCTATAAAAATGTCATTATTATTATTATTATATCAATTTTTTATGAAATATAGGGCCCAGATGTATTAACCCTTTCTCTGTCAGTGAGTCATATTAAATTCACATATTTTCACATGGAAACCTATGACCATGAAATAAATATGGTACAGAGAAGGTTAAACTGCCATGTACACGTATGATGGAGAAGACGTATGAATATACATCAGAAGAATCTCAAAGCTGGCTCAGTGAATGGTAGAAACATGGTGGAAAGATCCAGAGGATATAAGGAGATAGAGAATCAAGCGAAATATGATAATACATAAAATGTTATATTGTATCCCAAAACAGAGTTCGGATGATACTATGGATTTGGCCTCGTCGCGCCGCGTCCGCCGCCGCGTCCGCCGCCGCCGCCGCAGAGATTTCCTTGTGAGCGCTCTACCAGCTGCGTTTCTTCTCTGATCATCTTCAAATTTGGCATGAAGGTGTATTATGGCAAGCCGAGGAGGCCTATCGTTTTTGGTGATGGCGCCCTCACTTGTTCCGTCTTTATACATGAAAAGGTAAATTCAATAGGGTCTGCTTGTGAGTGCTCTACTAGCTGCAGTTCTTCTTCGATCATCTTCAAATTTGGTATGAAGGTGTATTATGGTTAAGACGAAGATGCCTATTGTTGTTGGTGATGGCGCCCTCGCCTGTTCCGTCTTTATACATGAAAAGGTAAATTTTTAAGGGTCTGCTTGTGTGTGTGACTCTGGCCTTGTTTCTTGACCATTTTTTGTTTCAAACTTGGTATGTAAGTATATCATAGTCAAATCTATACATCTATTCCTATTGATAATGCTGCCCTCACTGTTCCACCTTTTACAGGGTCAAAGGTCACCTTGATCATGTCAAAATTTGCAAAATTGCTTATTTATGCAATAACTTGATTGTTACTCAACGGATTTTTATTCAGACTTGCAAGAAAGGAGTATGGGTGATCATTCTACATTAAGGACAAACAGTTTATGGTGACGGCGTCCTCAGTGTTCCGACTGGATGCCAACGCACATTTCTTGTAAGATTTTCTTTAAATTTGGCAAAAAGATGCATTATATTGAAATGAAGATGCCTATATTATTTTTGGTGGTGGCGCCCTCGCTTGTTCCGTCTTTATACATGAAAAGGTAAATTTTACAGGGTCTACTTGTGTGTGCGACGCTGCCTTGTTTCTTGACCGATTCTTTTCAAATGGATTTTTTTTTTTTTTCAGATGGAGTATGGGAGACGGGTTCGGGGATACATGTGCTCGATTGCGAGTGCTCTAGTTTCATTGTCGATTTCTTCATTCCGACGACACGCTCTTGGTAGCATTTCAAACCGTTGGGATGGAACATTACACACCCTGCCTCTATGCAATAGTTTTATTGTATATCATTGTGCTATGTCTATTGACTCAACGTTTCAATGTCTGATATGCAAATACATCGCACATACAGCCAAGGGCGAAAACTGGCGTAGTTTCTCCACCTGTCGACAGACACAATACACCGCATAATGCACACTCTGCATCGCTCTATGTAAAGATGTGAAAGCGTTTTACTCCATATTCCAGTGACTGTAGTCAATAGGCGAACTTTAATAATGTGCAATTTTTGTATTATATTCCATTAAAGAAATGCGTAATTGTGTTTTTTTCTCTCTTTTCAGTAAAACTTCACAATTCCACAACGTAATTCATTTTATATTCCATTTTGAACAAATTTTCATCGTTTTGCTTTTTCACCTTCTTGTTGTTTGTTGTTGTTGTTGTTCATTTTCCATCTGTGACGATGGCTGGATAGCCCATATACAGCTACACTAAGCTGGTCTTCCATGCTAGGGGTCCAGTTGCAACACCTTGCTGTTTGCGATGAATGCATGAAGCAGGATCTTTTACGTGCATGAGTTGTGACTCTCTCACACATGGGACCTCCATTTAATGTCCTATCCGAGGGACAGAGTGTTTAGGCTCTTGCTAGAGGGGACGGTATGTTTACACACAACATTGCTCTGTCCAGACTCGATCGGGTTCGAACCCGGGCCCGTAGGATCGTGAGGCAGACGCGCTGCCGACTGAGCCAACTGACTGCCCTTCATCCACTGTCAATGCAAATCTATAAGTTTGTCTCCATAACAGAAAACTGTTATGGGAGAAAGACGTCTGATCCATTCTTTCTTGACCGAGTGTCAGAGGTAAACGGCACGGAAAGTTTTTTTTTCTCCTTTTCTCCTACCCTCTTGTTTACGGGGGGGGGGGGGGGGGGGGGGGGGCTACTGTCTAGGCAGAAAAAGAATTTTAGGCAAACAGCTGGCGAGATCGAGGGTTTGCAAGCTGCACCCTTCTCGCAGCACGGTAAGAAATGCTTGGCTGGGTTTCCCGCGAATTTTGTTACGATTCATTTGGTAATCAATAAAGGCCGCACCCCGGTATTTGAATAAAGATAATGCACGGGAAGCCAAGTAGTTAAATCCGGGTTAATTATTATTGAATTGGTATGGGAGTGAAAGGTTGAAATTAAGGGAATCGTACTGATTGGAGAGTGATAATGTATACAAGGTGAAGGGCGAGCGAGGGAGCGTGAGAGAAGATAAAAAGCGGTGAAGGAGGATTAAGAGAGGAGAAGCTAATCCGACGCGGGTGCAGGGCAGAAATAACTGTAAGTAGAATTTATACGTTGATTTCAGTCAATTTTTTCCAGTTAGTTTTTTTAAAGGGCTCAATAGAGGCGCTGTTAAAACGAGAGGCGCCCGGTATAAACTGGCAGCATTATGGTTTTTGTATGCAGAGAACGATTTGATGTGTACGATAAGGTGAGAATGAATTGATATTGTAATGAAATGATGTTAGAGCACTGAAGTTGCTGTCTCTGGTACGTCTGGTTAGGACGTAGGGGGCGTGCGGTGACCCCATGACCGTATGAGTTTCGATGGGGGTCACGGGTCGCACGTGGTTATACTCTCGCTCGGGTAGAAGGAGCGAGGAGTGGTGAGCTGACGCTCGTCGGGGGGCGGACGTGTCCGCGGAGTCCCCCCGTGGTTTTGTAGTGTATTGTACACTAAAGTCTTGTAACGCTGTGTGTATCGGCCATTCGTGCGGCGATACAGTGGTGCATCGTGTCAGGCGACTGGTCCTGACGGGTAGCCGGATTGGCGAGTACGGTAATAAAGTTTCCTCTATGCACGCACTTTTCTTGTTGCTTGTGAATTAATGATGTCGACTCGGCGTGATATGGAGGTGTGGTCTGATCGCTGTGAGCGTGAGTGAAGTGTCCGCGAATATATACCCAATAAAGATCCCACAGTAACCGGAGAAATCCGGTTATATTACATTGGTGGCAGCGGTGGGATGGGTTGCGTGGACCAGGAGACTGCTATAACGATCATTTTCATGTTATTGTGACGTATTTTGCATTAGAGGAGAGATGATTAATCCTGCAGTGCTATAGTAGTGCCCTCGTTACGAATGCCTACTATATTTTTCGTTGCCTGCAGGGTGAGTCTGGATCAGTAAATTCATCTTGCGTATATTTCGTCCTGCAGGTGAAAGACGCTTGCAGGTGAAAGGCGCCTGCAGTTGAAGTTGAAAGGCTCCTGCAGGTGAAAGGCGCCTGCAGGGGAAGGCGCCTGCAGTGAAGGACGCCTGCAGGCGGAGGCGCCTGCAGGGGAAAGGCGCCTGCGAGCGAAGGCGCCTGCAGGGGAAAGGCGCTTGCCGGCGAAGGCGCCTGTATTGTTTTAGACTTTACGCAGCCTGGAGAAGATAAAGAGAGAATAGCGCCTGTCAAGAGGACCCTATAGCGCATGCAGTGTCAGCGGTGCCTTTAAATTGAATGCCCGGTATGCCTGCAAGTTCATCTGTCAATACCGACATCATGAAGTTGAAGTTGTTTGAGAGGCAGAAGTCTACGCCGGAAGGAAATACAGTAGGACCCTACTCGTCAAGAAGAAATAGTAGCGCCTGTAGTGCCAGCGGTGCCTTCACCTTGAATGCCTGCCATGCCTGCAGTGTCGTTAGTAGTGCCTTCAAATCGAATGCCTGCTATGCGTGCACATGCATGTTTTCACGATCAGACCGAAACTCTATTCCTGGTGCATTTTAATGCAATTCTGCGTTGCTACACATCCTGACAACGGAAATGACAAGGTCCGTTCCTGGTTGTAGGAAGGTTGTCGGACGTGACCTGCCGAACACAAGAGAAAACATCGGAAAGAAAAGCTTTATGCACCTGGCTCGAATGAAACAGTGCTTTGGTGAGCCGTTGTTACAGTCTTTGATCGAGGTTGGTGGAGGTATTGATGCTCCTTTACAGGAGCCGGATCGTCATGTCCTCGTGGCACCATTCACCTCGGAAGTTCCTCAACGAAGCTGCAGACGTTCGACCAGAGTCTGACCCTATCGATTTGCACACCGGCAAAGATGAATCCATTTCTCCGACGTTTTCCATACTGATCTCCGGCGCAATTCAACCAAGGAAGCGAAACTCTCCTCAGCGATCCGATGACTCGTATCAGGGATGCTGGGTAGAGCGCCAGGTGATTGTAGTGACTCGTGTACAGCCGCAACTTAATGTATATAATGTAGGAAACTGCGGGATTCCTGCAATAGGTGCATCATACCTGCAACGCCATGTGCTACTTCGACAGGTTGACACCAGCAGTGACGTATTGTCATATCTGTCATGTGGTCTGCGAGATGACTTACGGTAAGGATATCTGGTACACCAAGTGGGACGGCGCAAGGAATTCTCCGGAGATGCTATGGTTGGAGTGCAGGACGGGAACCCCTAGCGGAAGGCGCAACGACTTATGACGCTATCCAGTGTTCTATTTGTCTTTAAAATGTGGACTGCTATTAAGAGAGCTTTGTTTATTTTGTGTGTGTGTGTGTGTGTGTGTAAATACGTGTAAATACAATGTAAACTATCGGACAAGCTATACTTAAGGAGTTCGTTGTTTAAGCAAGGCGGGAGACAATGATGCGTAGTGATGAATGCCTCGCTTGTTTAGTAATGATGCGGTTTTCACATCTTTTTTGTGTGTGTTTATTAAGTTATGTAAATACATGTAAATGCAAAGTTGCGAGACAGTGTTTCGCGTATGTACGTCATACACTTGGTTGTTTTAGCGTGTAAGAATAGGTAAATGTGCTTACGCTAATCTGTGAAGTTTATGTAAAAATGTTGTTCTAGCGTTTATTGTTTATGTTTCTGTTTGTGTGGGATACGGGATTGTAGTATCCGGTTTCGGTCATTTCATTATTTATGTAAAGCCCGAGTTGCCCTAGTCAAGGGACTGACTAGTCTTAGGGAGGGGCTGTGTAATGAAATGAGGTTAGAGCACTGAAGTTGCTGTCTCTGGTACGTCTGGTTAGGACGTAGGGGGCGTGCGGTGACCCCATGACCGTATGAGTTTCGATGGGGGTCACGGGTCGCACGTGGTTATACTCTCGCTCGGGTAGAAGGAGCGAGGAGTGGTGAGCTGACGCTCGTCGGGGGGCGGACGTGTCCGCGGAGTCCCCCCGTGGTTTTGTAGTGTATTGTACACTAAAGTCTTGTAACGCTGTGTGTATCGGCCATTCGTGCGGCGATACAGTGGTGCATCGTGTCAGGCGACTGGTCCTGACGGGTAGCCGGATTGGCGAGTACGGTAATAAAGTTCTTCTTCGCACGCACTTCGATTGTCATCTCGGTGAATTATTGATGCTTTCTCTACGTGATGATGCGATATGATGTGATCCTTGTGAGTCTGCGTGAGGTGTCCGCGAACTTACCCAAAAAAAGAACCCACACAATAACTGGAGAAATCCGGTTATATTACATTATGTTGAAGAAAGTAGGGTTGTAATTTTTGTGCAGAAATAAAGGACATAATCATGAATGTCAGATTGGAAGTCATCAAGTTTACAGAAGTAATTCCGATATTGTTATAGCTGTTAAAGGGAAGCAGTCCTGAGATTTTCACTGTACTGATAATCAAGAAGAGTAAAAAATATAACCTTTCACCAATTTATACGCGTGGACATCAAAAATTGTCTCCGTACGCGATGTTCAAAAAATAATTCCTGCAAGCGATCGTGTAAGAGCCTGCCAAAAGGTGCAACATCATTGATGCCCTACTCTCAAGTTGACAGCCGTGCCTCAGAAAACCAATTTAAGTGTTCAAAATGATCATATCTGATTTTTTCATAAAATGTGACAATATGTGGTTTTATTATTTCAAACAAAATATTTCAAGCTTATTTATATATACAATTAATATAAAAATAAATAGTAAACATGTATTTATAAATACCTAGGGATGACGAGCAGAACACCGCTGGAAAGAGCTGTGCATCGATGACGTATGACTCTCCGCCAAGACTTGCTCATTTGCAGAGTCACACTTTTTCAACCGAAATGTACGAGCTTATTCGGTGATTTGAAAGTTTGTTTTTGATGAAAGTAGTTCATTGGAGGTACCAACAACAACATATTGTTTTAAAATTTCGTGAGGACTGCGTCCCTTTAAACCAGAAGTTCGGCTATTGTTTATGCACACATTGTAATGATTGGTCATGAATTCGGAAGCTAGGAATTATGATGAAGAAATTCCCCAGGTAGAGAATTGTTTTTGTGTGAACCTAAAGGAATAATTATAGCAGTAGTAGGTATTACATTGGCCAGTGGCGTAACTACGGGGGGGGGGGGGGGCGGCATGGGGTAAAATTGTAATTCAAGGGTTAGTAAACTGCTTTTAAAATCGACATGAAAGGGTGATCAAGAAAAAAAGATATTTTTCTAAGATTCTTTTAACCATATAACTAAAGAGGTATATATAGTGAAACATTGTTCAAAAAGCCCGGAGACGACAAAAGATTGTGATTCAGCTCGATTCCTGGTTGGCATTTTGAATATAAGCAGGATGTGCGCAGTGTACTCAGAACATCGGAACGGCAAAAAGAGTCGCTGCAATGTTGCGCAATGTGATGTAGGTTGTACACATTTGCTATCGAAGCTAGATCATTGGCTGTGTTTGGATGTACAGGCTGCGTTTATCAACTCCTTTTCTCGGCAGAAACAGGTTATCCAAACAGCTTTCAAGGAATTTTTACGAGTTGACAAACGCAAAGCTGTTTTGAAAGCCCTTTAGGAAAGCCTTTTCGAAAGCCCCAAATTTGTGACGATCCAAACAGGTTTCCTAAACAGGTTATCAGAAACCTGTTTGTAAAAGCCTTTCGAAGTTGATAAACGCAAAGCTGTTTTGAAAGCCCTTTAGGTCGCCCTACTGCGGTTACGCAACCATGCGTTTCCGGTTTCTGAAAAGACGCGCGCCGAGAAAGGAGAGTTGATAACCGCACCCTTTCGTAAAAGCCTTTGTTTATCAACTTCCCTTGTTTAAATGACTTTCGAAAGCCCTGTCCACTCCCCTGTACTATTAATGTGCCGCTTGTTTTCGTCTGCTGCGTTTATCAACTTCCCCCTGTTTAAACGGCTTTCGATAACCCTTTCGAAAGCCCTTTCCATAGCCCTTTCGAGAGTCCTAAAGCCCTGACTGCCTGTACTATTAATGTGCCGCTTGTTTTCTAAGAAAGGACGGCGAAAAGCAATTACCATCACAAAGACATAATTATCTTCCTTTGAGAGTGACGAGTCATGATGAATCAATTGTCTGGCCTATCTGTGAGGCAGCGCCAGTTTAGCACATACTTCAAATATTTCTGAGTGGCGGCATGAGACATGGGATCAAAGGGAATGAGACTGTTGTTACTCTATTTCTCAAACCTTGTTGGTGAAAGAAACACCTCCTTGTTCCAAGCATATGCGTGCATTACACACAGCTGTATACACCTGTGTACACATACTCGTGTGCACTTTACGTGGCGCGCGTCTTTTCAGAAACCGAAAACGCATGGTTGCGTAACCGCAGTAGGGCGACCTAAAGGGCTTTCAAAACAGCTTTGCGTTTATCAACTTCGAAAGGCTTTTACAAACAGGTTTCTGATAACCTGTTTAGGAAACCCGTTTGGATCGTCACAAATTTGGGGCTTTCGAAAAGGCTTTCCTAAAGGGCTTTCAAAACTGCTTTGCGTTTATCAACTCGTGAAAATTCCTTGAAAGCTGTTTGGATAACCTGTTTCTGCCGAGAAAGGAGAGTTGATAAACGCACCCTTTCGTAAAAGGCTTTCCTAAAGGGCTTTCAAAACAGCTTTGCGTTTGCCAACTCGTAAAAATTCCTTGAAAGCTGTTTGGATAACCTGTTTCTGCCGAGAAAAGGAGTTGATAAACGCAGCCTCTGATTTTGCAGTGTTGCTTTACATATTAGTCTATATTAAAATGCCTTGCATTGTCAATAATAGACTTGACCTTGGCTATTTCCTAAGTTTTCCATCTCTATGAAACACACACACTCACAAACACAAACAATTAGGGGATGCTCTATATAAAGTGCAGATTTTGGACACCCTTCTCCCGCTTGGTTACTTCGACGCACCCTCGCTGGTCATACCTCCCCCAATCATGAACATAAACCGACACCCTTGACTACCAGTGGCGGATCCAGGGGGCGCACCGGGCGCCCCCTCCCTCCAAAGCGAAAAATATATATATGTAGCTACAAACGACAGTTTTGTTGACTGTAAAATGTCAACATTTTCAAGCTCGCTCGCTTCGCTCGCTCGCATTTAATAGTTATATGCCATTCTCAGGATGTTACTGCCAGTAACTGCCAGCAGTTGCGCCCGGTGCGTCCCCCCCCCCCCCCCCCCTGAATTTCCCAAGCGAAAAAATATCCACTGTAGCTACAAACGGCAGTTTTTGGACTGTAAAATGTCAAAATTTTCAAGCTCGCTCGCTTCGCTCACTCGCATTTAATCGTTATGCCATTCTCCTGATGTTGCTGTCAGTAATTGCCAGCAGTTGCGCTCGGTGCGCCCCCTCCCCTTAATTTCCAAAGCGAAAAAATATAGCTACAAACGGCAGTTTTGGGACTGTAAAATGTCAAAATTTTCAAGCTCGCTCGCTTTGCTCACTCGCATTTAATCGTTATGCCATTCTCCTGATGTTACTGCCAGCAATTGCCAGCAGTCGCGCCCGGTGCAGCCCCCTTAATTTCCAAAGCAAAAAAAAAAGAAATGTATATATATGTATATATATATATATATATATATGTATATATATATATATATATATGTATATATATATATATATATATATATATAGCTACAAACGCAGTTTGGGGACTGTAAAATGTCAAAATTTTCAAGCTCGCTCGCTCCGCTCGCTCGCATTTAATTGTACCGTTATGCAATTCTGATGTTGCTGCCATGAGGTGCCCCCCCCCCAATGTCTTGACCCACGGTACCCACTGACATTGGCCATACAGGGCGCGAATACCATGATGTTATAAGATGACTTTAATATTGATATTATAAGATGATTTTGATATTGTGGTCATAAGAAGATTGTGATATTGATGATATGAGTGTGACACAGAATAGTCGCCATGTAGTCGGGGAACATCAAAGTGAGGATAGATTAGTATTAATATGGATGGATATTATTGTGTTAGTGATGGCTAATTGTAAATTTACAGCCGCATCCTTATTTAGCTACGAGCTGTGAGACGCATTGCTACGAGTGAGGCGCAGCCGCAGTGCTACGAGCTGGGACAACCGCACTACTACGAGCTGAGTCCGGGACCAGCCGCTGCTCGGTGACTCCAATCACGGTCGTCAACAGAGAGACGCTGTCGATCGTCACTGACAGGGCTCGACTGGTCGACGTCGACACCGACGCCGGTGCGCCGCACCCTAGCGACCTACAAGACGCACGAGGGCGCCCTCCAGCTCCGGTCGCGACGTCATAGGACACCGAACTCTGCGAGATAACGCATGACAGTTGGTAGTTACAGGAGCTCCGTAGGTAGTAGTATAAGTGCAATGTGATTGTAACCGGTAGTTTGATGAGTTTAATTTAAAATCCAGCGGAATATTTTAGTTAAGTATATAAACAGATAATTTATTTATGTTGAATTGCGTTATGATGAGATTTGTCAGAAAACATAGAACCCGCAGAGGAATTAAAATTTTGTTGATTGCATTTTGAACTCAAAGAAAAATCTTCACGCTGTGTTATTTACGTGGTCCATACTAGAGTAAAGTAGCGCAGTAAGTTCCCCCTGACACCGAGGGCCTTATGGCCATTCCTGGCTAGCCGATTGAATTCTTCCTTTACGGTGGATCGTCTACTGTACAAATTGCGCTCCCGTTTGATAACGAACACGGTTAACCGGAATATATCGACATAACGATGTAAACATTTCAGACATAGAAAAAGTCATCTATACCTCTTTACAACATTTATTCGGCTACAACGAGGGAATTCCCGGTCCAGCGCCGAGGACTTCGGTTTGATTGTTATAACGGGAGTCGCTTGTACTTTGTGGGGAAAAAAAACCGATTTTTTTTTTTTTTAATTATCATTACAGGCAATATAATCCATATCATAGTAATAAGGTATTCTATCAATTGGGCTGATCATCATTTAAACCCTTGTAGAGATTAACATAGTGGTGTTTTATCAAAGGACATCAGGGGGTGTTTCATGAAAGTTGTCAGTCTCTAACAATCACCATGGTAACAGTCAGTGACCAGAGCATCTCAGCCAATCAAAACCAAGGATTTTGCTTAAATTGTTCATAGGAGGGACTGAAAATCAGAATTGGAACAGAATAAGTTGGTGTCATCAGCAAACGTAATATATTGCAGTAGCATAGATGAGTTTGAAATATCATTTATATACACTAGAAGTGGAATAAGTTGAAGGGAATAGTAGAATATTTATCAAAATGGACCTCAGACAAAAAGCTAGGTATTGTTGAAGTTTCACTGCATTGTTCGGTTGCGTGTTTTTTATTACGTATATCAGTCGCAACCACACATGCAAAAAAAAAAAATCTTTTCACAACGCATGATGATAAGTTGTGCTCAAAAAAATGAATTTTTCAAATACTTTAGGTGACTGATTAGCACTACAAATTTTCTTCAAATCGTCTTCGTTGCTGGGATACAGCAAGACTACAATAATTTCACTTTATGTACAACGATACATTTTTAGCAGGCAGGTGCTTTGTACATGAACATGGAGTGCCAACTCTTCGTAATCAATAAAAATGCGTTTGGGTTCTACAGCATTTGAGACCATTTTCTAGGCACTCTTACTCCAAGATGAAATTTGAAGACGAAGTTAAAGTTTCATTTCACGAAATTTAAAGCCGCATTTCAAGGTAAGATTTGAGATGAAACACTAGAATTCGTTGGGAACAGTTATGGAAAGAAAGGTATACACATGCATTTCTGTCCTCATAATGGGCAAATCAAAATAAAATGAAAATAGAATCATCTTAAGTTTACCAATGATGCATATATTTGCTCATGTTAGCATCCTATCTTTAAATATGATATATTTACTTTTTCACTCCGATTAAGCGCGGTGTTCCAACACGTGTTGTTTCTACGATTTGCTGTTGAGAGTGTTATTGCTATACTGCGTTTTGATTCACTTCTCCACCAAGCCAGTTCGAAGTTATACATTCTCCGTATGAAGAGGTGAAGGTCTGCTGAGAAAACACCAAACTGGGGCACAGAGCAATGTCACGCA
This sequence comes from Diadema antillarum, assembly GCF_040938485.1. NCBI lineage: Eukaryota > Metazoa > Echinodermata > Echinoidea > Diadematoida > Diadematidae > Diadema > Diadema antillarum. The sequence goes on along the minus strand of NW_027271657.1, from coordinate 707,060 downwards.
CAGCGCCTGAATCTTTTGTGAACAGTTCTTTGGCGTTGCAGAGAAAGAACGCTTTGTACTGTATAGGCCTACACTCGAGCCTGTTCGCACAAAAGCAAGTCGAATAACGCATACAGCGTACACGTACATAGCTTGACAACTTTTTCGCTTCGATGGACAATCAGGTTTAAAATTTGGGGTTACTTGTGTTGAACCTTTGTTATACCTGCGAACTGGTCTATTCAAAGCACCCACATTCATTGTTGCCAACTTGCTAGCTCATTGAAAGAAAGATCAACCTGCACAAAAACGAGGAGGACTTGTCTGCTGTGAGTTCGCTCGTACTCTTCAATGCGAGACTCCTTTTTTTCGACAGAGGTTTATCTAATGTGTTAAATTTGTTTGGTATACTTTTATTGAAGTTACTCATTTTGCTAGAACGTCTTGATATATATACCACATGCAATGACATGTAGTTAAACACATAAATTCTCCGAGATGTCGCCCATGAATTCAAGAGAGAGCAATCCCAAATGATAAGCTTCTCTGCAAAGAAAAATGTCGGCACTTCATGGAAACTACGACCTAAATGTGTGATAAGTAAATATTTTGCCTGGGAAGAACAAATGTGAACTCATGAAGAACTTAGTGTTGGAAAATAACGTGAAGCTTGTGACCTTTTTGTGAAGGACGGCAACATGAATGAATGTGCCATCGTCTACTGAGGAGTCCTGCTAGTCCCACATGCACTACCAACGGCTCCAAGAAAGCAGTGACTCTGTGAGTATCATATACTACATGTGAGACTCTGACATTGTTGTTACGACTTCATTGCAACATCAGCCTTCTGCTCCTATTTCTGAGACTGTCATAATTTGCAACCTCATACCGGAATTTATGCTATACGCACATACTTTATTTGCAACTTTGCTGTACCCCAAGTATCTGGTCACTTTGGAAACTGATGCTCCCTTTGTATAATGCCGACCCCGGAAGACAAGTTTCCTGAATAATATTACACATTCAGCAGTTGTTCCAGTATTTGGTGCGTGATCGATTAGAAAATTCAATTTCAATTAGCACTGAGGTGTAACTGTATTCTGTACTGCTTCTCAAAGTTCTGTATTTGCATCAATTACATTCGGGAACTCCATTTCCAAAATGGCGACTGACGAATCAACACAAGAATCATCACAAAGGCTGATCGAGGAGATATTCGCGCGCTTTAAGACAGAGAACAAGGATTTGCTTCGTTCTATTCAAGCAACTATTGAAGATTCAGTCCAAAAGGAATTCTACAAATTGCACGATCGCCTGGATGAGCAGCAATGCAAGCTCATGGATTTGGAACGCGAGAACACATCTATGACATTGTCAACAAACGGCTGGGGATTTCCATGACAACAAGTGACATAGGCTGTGTTTATCAACTTTCCCCAGTTTAAACGACTTTCGAAAGCCCTTTCGATAGCCCTTTCCATAGCCCTTTCCATAGCCCTTTCGAAAGCCCTTTCCATAGCCCTTTCGAAAGCTCTGTCTGCTCCCTGTACTATTAATGTGCCGCTTGTTTTCGTCGGCTGCGTTTATCAACTTTCGATAGCCCTTTCGATAGCCCTTTCCATAGCCCTTTCGAGAGCCCTTTCCAAAGCCCTGACTGCCTGTACTATTAATGTGCCGCTTGTTTTCTAAGACGGGACGGCGAAAAGCAATTACCATCATAAAGACATATCTTCCTTTGAGAGTGACGAGTCATGATACAATGCCACATGAATCAATTGTCTTCCTATCTGTGAGGCAGCTCCAGTTTAGCACATACTTCAAATATTTCTGAGTGGCGGCATGAGACATGGGATCAAAGGGAATGAGACTGTTGTTACTCTATTTCTCAAACCTTGTTGGTGAGAGAAACACCTCCTTGATCCAAGCATATGCGTGCATTACACACAGCTGTATGTATACACCTGTGTACACGTACTCGTGTGCACTTTACGTGGCGCGCGTCTTTTCAGAAACTGGAAACGCATGGTTGCGTTACCGCAGTAGGGCGACCTAATGCCGCAGTCACATAGTGCTTTAAGATGGATTACGTCCGCCGCGGATAGATACGAATGAGTGGACGCAGGGGGACGCAGCGTGGACGCAGGCATCCGCAGGGACGTATGTAGACGTAACTGTCCGTAACTCATCCGTAAAGAAACGCAAAATGACGTCGCCGAACCTGCGTAATTTTGAAATGTTCAAAATTTCGCAGAGGGACGCCACGGACGCAAACTTATGTACGCAAGTATCCGTAACCAAACGTAACTATCCGTAACTGAACGTAACTACCCGTGGCTTGGACGCAGACCATCCGCAAAAACATTTACCTTCCGTCCGTTTGCGTTCGCTTACGTCCACCGTAAGTATCCGAAATTAACCGCAAGTTAACGTATCACAACAGTTTCGTTCGCTTACGGATATTTACGGACAGCTACGGATGTTGCGGACAATTACGTCCTTCGACGTTTTCCGTTTTCCACTCGCATGGGAACACAGAGACTCGTGGGAAGGCACACACTCCTGTTGCCAAGCTGCAGCGGCTTTACCTGAAGGAATGCTACAACACAGTCGGAGCGGTGGAGAGGCAGAACTCCATGGTCAAATTATGAAATTTCTCCCACATACTGGTCATTTTAAGTGGCACCCGTATACCATGTATACTCATGACATCGGTTGACTCTTTGTGCTGAACTTTTTTTCTTGTACTCTTCGAATGTATATTTTTCGAAAAAAGCAATATTTTGGGTAGGGGATGGGGTGATAGCATTTTATTCACTTTTCTGGCCGGGGAAGGCGTGAGACAGGGGCAACTATATAAAATGAGAACGAATTTAGTATTTCTCTATAGTCTTACCCATGCACTTTACGCTCCATCGAATGTGTATTACATTTTTTGTGTTAATAATAATAATAATAATAATAATAATAACAATAATAATAATAATAATAATATTAATAATAAAGGGCATTTATATTGCGCAGCTACTATAATAATATACTCTACTGCGCATTACAAAATGACATGCATACAAAAAATTCAAACAGAAAATACATTACTTCAAGAGATGACTTGATATTGTATTTGGGTGTGGGAGGGGTGTTTGAAAGTTTTGATGTTTTTTTCTGTAAATTTGATAAGCATTGCTTTATCATAAATATCTCCATAACATAACCCAGTAAGTCATGAATATCGCTGAACAACGACAGCGTAACCACAGTTTGTCCATTCCATGACTGCAAGTAATATTTTCTTACTCTAATGTTTATATGTCTAATGTCTATATTGTATTTTATTTGTGGTATAGTGATGTTATGTGACCCTGCACCACAAAACACACAAAGAGTCGCCACACATGAAATTTTAGTTGAGAGCATATTCTGAAAGAGCAGACTTTAAGCTTTATAATGATGTATTACTCAAATCAAATGGACTCTCCTAACTTATCTAAATAGTGGAAAGAATGCACACACTCAGAAAAAGTGCAAACTGAGAAAAGAGGCTCTGAAGTACAGTGTCTATTCAAGCGCTTAATCTTTACCAAACCGTGCTGGTTGTGCGATGAATTGATGGACAAAAAACAGGATGGAAACCACCGGAGTAACAACAATGAGGGGATTATCAGATTAAACTGAAATTAATGATGATAATAATGATAATAATAATGATAATAATAATAATAATAATAATAATAATAATAACAATAATGATAATAATAATGATAATAATAATAATAATAATGATAATAACAATAATAATGATTAAGCCTTATTTACCCAGGGTAGCTAAGTCAAGATCGGCTCGGTTGACCCATTTCACCTATTTTCAGTCCTCACACAAAATCAGTGTGTGCGACTTTTTGTTCGTTTTGTGATGCATGGTCACATATATTCTTTACATTCATGACGTTTATTCATATTTGAGTTGCACAAACAAAATTCAAACTTCAAGTTCAAAATTTCATATATCTTTTATTATTGTCAAGCAAATTAAAGGATTACGATTTTTTCACAACTTGTACGTAATTCAATTTCAGTTTCCCCCAGTGTACAATGTAAGACAGTCCAAAATGTGATAACCTTGCTGTCATAATACACTGACTTAGCAGGAATCGTAAGAGAAAACCAAATTGTCCATAATCATTAATAGCAATCTGTAACTATCCGTAACTATCCGAAAATATCCGCAACTCTCCGCAAGTGTTCAGAACTATTATGTGCCAATTCGAAAGAATATCCGCAAGTGGACGCAAGTATTCGCATCTGGGCGTATCTGTTCGTATCGCCCGCATTTTTTGCCCGCATGTTTTGTACAAATTTCTGGTGACGGCAAAGGATCCGCGGGGGTCCGCGGAAAAAATGACTTTTTTGGAAGTAACGCCGGACGCAGAGCATTATGTGACTGGGGCTTTAAGGGCTTTCAAAACAGTTTTGTGTTTATCAACTTCGAAAGGCTTTTACAAACAGGTTTCTGATAACCTGTTTAGGAAACCTGTTTGGATCGTCACAAATTTGGGGCGTTCGAAAAAGCTTTCCTAAAGGGCTTTCAAAACAGCTTTGCGTTTATCAACTCGTGAAAATTCCTTGAAAGCTGTTTGGATAACCTGTTTCTGCCGAGAAAGGAAAGTTGATAAACACAGCCATAGACCGTTCGCATCGAATTGGGAACCCGAACAAAGTCCATCAATGGACCGCACGGAATGAAACGGCCACGTCCAATCGTAGTCAAGTTTGTTTCATACAGGACCAGGCAATTAGTCATCTCAAATCGCCGTCGATTGAAAGGCTCTGGTGTCGTCATACAGGAACATCTGACGAAAGTGAACCGCGAACTCCTAAACAATGTACAAAAACACCCAAAAGTGGAAACTGCTTGGACAAGCGATGGTCGAGTGATTGCGAAGGTCAGAGCGACAAACAATAGAACAATAAACAGAATGATTCGCAACGCATCTGACCTTTCTTCCCTCTGAAGCTTTCATGATTTGTATCCATGTGCTGACTTTATGTCGATTTTCGCCTCCAAATTAGTCTGCTGTTCTTTTTGATTATCATATACTCGACGTCCCTTTGTAATAATTTTTGTGTTTTCACCTTTAAATGGTTATTTTGTAGTTATTGTATTTGTTTTTACATTAAAATTTCCGCGTGTTTGTAGAAAATCGGTTAAAAAATACTAGTAATCAAAACGCTATGAGATGTGTGTACTGTGATAACTGGGGCCATTTAAAATGTTCTCACATGTCATTAGATTTTTTTCGCATCAAATGCTGATTGGATATGTGACAATTGTTTGTGGGATCAATTACCTCCTTTTGAATCTCCTGATGTACCGACCATTACAAAAACCAGAAGGTGCACATTGTTTCATGATACACTCAGTTCACCCGTGCAAGCCAGTCAAAAAGGGGCAAATACGGATTCTTCCATGTGTGAATCTAAAGGGATAGGAAAAACTGAATGTAAATTCAACGATATGAAGGGTTTTAAGATAGCCCATTTAAATTGTGTGTCACTTTTGAAATATTTTGATGAAATTAAGAATTTTATACTACGAACAAATATTGATATACTGACCCTCGGCGAGACCCATCTGTCCGCGGACATAGATGATGGTGAACTTGTTGTCCCCGGTTACTGTTTACTGAGGCGTGATAGAAATCGCCATGGCGGGGTGTAGCTTCTTACATGTACGTAAAGAATAAGATCAATTTTGTCACTAGGCAAGATCTTATTCAGCATAATACAGAACTGGAAATGATTATTATCGAAATTAAACAAAGTAAGAGTAAACCCATTTTTGTTATCAATTGGTACCGCCCTCCTAATTCTAAAGCCGAGGTATTTAATTGATTGTGAAATTGTTATCAATAATATAGATAATCTAAATGTGGATTATCTTTTACTTGGAGATCTGAATTGTGATGCATTGAGTGACAGAAAGTCATGGCAAACTACAAGATTATTTGATATAATGGATTCGTTTAACTGTACTCAGTTGATTTCGCAATATACAAGGGTAACTGCGACCTCCACTACTGCAGTAGATTTGATATTTACTAATTTTCCGGATAAATGCTCTTCTAGCGGAGTCATTGAAATATCACTGTCAGATCATTACATGATATATTGTATTATTGGTAAGACAACCAGTGACTCCCAAGACAACCATCGATACAAGATAACTCGAGATTTTAGACGTTTCAGCCCTGAAGCATTCATCAGTGATGTAGATGATATTTGTTGGAACTCTGTATATGAATGTAATTGCCCTCAGGGAGCATATGACATTTTTATATCTTTGTTGATAGCAGTCATTGATAAGCATGCACCAGCGCACAAGCGGAGGGTAAGAACAAAAGAATCTCCTTGGATGACGACAGATATTCTAACTTCGATTCGCTCCCGGGATCGCCTTAAAGCTAAAGCTAAAAAGAGTAATTCTATGCATGACTGGGATATTTGTGACCCTGCACCTCAAAACAAACAAAAAGTCGCCACACATGAATTTTAAGTTAAGACCATAATCTGAAAGAGCAGACTTTAAGCTTTAAAATGATGTATAACTCAAATCGAATGGACTCTCGTAAATATTGGAAAGAAAGCACAAACTCAGGAAAAGTGTGAACTGAGAAAAGAGGCTCTGAAGTACAGTGTCTATTCAAGCGCTTAATCTTTACCACACCGTGCTGGCTGTGCGATGAGTGGGACAAAAAACAGGAAGTAAACCACCAGAGTAACAACAATGAAGGGATTATCAGATTAAATTGAAATTAAGCATGCCTCATTAACACATTTTGTCAATAATTAATGCCAACTTTCAAAGCAGTAGCATTACCCTTTCAAAAGTTATTAGAGTTGAAAGTGAAGAGTGTGGACAAGGTTTTTCAGAAATGAAAAGGGGATTCTAAAGACACACCTAATCACACTATTCCACCAAAAATGTTCGAGATAATCTGCTAAAAAGCACACTTTCCTGCCGGTTTACTGATACCAAATTTTAGCATAATGTAAGAGAAGACTCGCTCTTTCAGAAAATCTGAAAAAAGTCAATTTGGGGCTAGGTTGACCCATTTCACTTATTTTCAGTCCTCACGCAAAATCAGTGTGTGCGACTTTATATTCGTTTTGAGGTGCACAGTCACATTTACAAAAGGGCACGCAATGATGTAACTGAGGCCGTTCGGAAAGCTAAACGGGATTTTATAACCAGGAAGATTAACTCAGTTAAACACAGTTCAAAAGAAATATGGAACTCGCTGAAGTATATAACGCCAAATAAGAAAAATAGTCAGCCTATAAATAGTATTATGATTAATAATGTGCCTACTCACGGCAAAGAGCTGGCGAATGCTTTCAATGAGTTCTTCATAAACATTGGTAATAGTGTTCAGAACGGAAATCATGCATCAAATGCAGCTGATCATTTTGAAAAAGTAACATCAAATTTTGTTTTTAATACCGTTTCAGTTATTGATGTCATGAAACTTTTGACCGTTCTGCCATGTGATAAGGCGACCGGACCCGATGGTGTGCCAGCCAACGTTATCCCTCCCATATAGCACACATTATTGCGTCACCTCTTACTCAGAATGTTATAAATTGTTCCTTTGATGAAGGCATTTTACCACATCAATGGAAAATAGCTCGAGTGACCCCCATATTCAAAGGTGGTGACAAAAGTATTTTGGGTAATTACCGACCAATATCGGTTATCTCTGCAATTGGAAAGAAAATGGAGAAAATTGTTTATAACCAGGTACAAAATTATTTATTACAGAATAATACACTTTCCAACTGCCAGTCCGGCTTTAGACAAAACTTCTCTACACAGACTGCTCTTCTTAATGTAACAGAAAACTGGTTTTCAGCAAGAGATAGAGGGAAATTAGTTGGTGTTGTTATGATAGACCTGAAAAGGGCGTTTGACACTGTGGATCACGCAATATTATTGCATAAATTGAAATTGTATGGTTTTGATGATAAAGAAGTAAAGTGGTTTGAAAATTATTTGTGCTGTCAAAGAAAACAATTTACATGTATAAATGGCATTTCATCCTCTGTGAGAAATGTAACCTGTGGTGTACCCCAGGGCTCGCTCCTCGGGCCGCTGTTATTTTTACTATATACAAATGACCTCCCTATCAAAGTTCAAAAGTGTAAACTGTCCTTATATGCAGATGACACGTGTTTGTTTTATTCAAATAAGGACCCAAACGTAATATGTGACCGTGCACCTCAAAACGAACATAAAGTCGCACACACTGATTTTGCGTGAGGACTGAAAATAAGTGAAATGGGTCGACCTAGCCGAACTTTACTTTTTCATATTTTCTGAAAGAGCGGGTCTTCTTTTACATTATGCTAAAATTTGATATCATCAACGGGCAGGAAAGTGTGTTTTTTTAGCAGTTTGTCTCGAACATTTTTGGTAGAATAGTGTGACTAGGTGTGTCTTTAGAATCAATTTTTCATTTCTGAAAAACCTTGTCCACACTCTTCACTTTCAACTCTAATAACTTTTGAAAAAATAGTGCTACTGCTTTGAAAGTTGGCATTAATTATGGACAAAATGTGTTAATAAAGTATGCTTAATTTCAGTTTAATTTGATAATCCGTTCATTGTTGTTATTCCTGTGGTTTACTTCCTGTTTTTTTTTTTGTCCCATTCATCGCACAGCCAGCACGGTTTGGTAAAGATTAAGCGCGTGAATAGACACTATACTTCAGAGCCTCTTTTCTCAGTTCACACTTTTCCTGAGTTTGTGCTTTCTTTCCAATATTTAGATAGGTTACGTAATATGTAAATATGTAATATGTAAATTGGTAGTAAACAAAGATTGAAGAAATGGAACAGTATATATAAATTGTGATTCTTGTGTGTATATAAATGACACACTTATTAAGAAAGTAAATGTTTGTAAATACTTGGGAGTTTGTATTGATGAGAAGTTATCATGGAATAGACATATTGAATATCTGAAATCAAAAATAGTGAAAAATCTGTATCTATTAAAAAGAATACGATATTTCATTACTCAGAAAACAGCTGCATTATTTTACAAATCTGTTATTCAAGCTCATTTTGATTATTGTTCTGTGGTGTGGGGAAACACCAACAAAACAAATTTAGATAAGTTGCAATCTCTGCAAAACCGATCCTTGATGGCAGTGTTGAAGGTGAACCAGATCATTGTATTCCTCATTAAAATTATATCGATTGCAAATTCGCAGATCAAAGCATTTAGCTCAAGTTATGTATCGATGTGTTCATCATACTGCCCCTCCGTATCTGAATGAACTTTTTACAGTACGTCAATCACATTATGCCACAAGGTCGGGCGACATGCAATTGAACATTACACGCCCTAAAACAGATTATGGTAAAAGATGTTTTGTATATAAAGGTGCTTCTTTGTGGAATGATGTAGTTCGACATATTTCTTCCGATATTTCCCTTGATACATTCAAAAAACAACTACTAGTACATGAATATATGAAATAATGATGAATACAGGATGCGTAACCGGATGGAGTATAAACCATTTTTTTTTTTCCACTCATCAAGTCACGGTCAAAATATCTCAGCACTACCGATTCTCTTCTGTATTTGAAATTCAGTGTCACATGCCCTTATTTTTTATGTCGTATTCTAAGGCCTTGTAGATATTTTTTTTCCTTTTTCTTCTTTTGTGTCTGAAACAAGCTATCATGGTGCTTATACCTTGTTTCTTGTTCTTTGCATATTATGTGATGTATATCCTTGTCATACATTGTACTGTATGTATAATGTTTGTATTTTTAACCTGTACGTGTGGACCCCTCTGAAAAGCAGCCTTTGGCTGACGACGGTGTTCCACCCCATGAGTGGAAAATAAAAATTGAATTGAATTGATTGATGGAAATGAGCAGCGCCTAACAGGCAGCAGCAGCAGTGTTTCCAGAGCTCCAGAAATTTCGGATATTTCGTCATTACTGTGTGATAATCTGAGTTACATCGAATAGTAGATTGTTGTATATCACTCTCTGACTCTTGTGGACCTTTCTGAAGGTATGTAGTGGAGTGATTTTCTAGACATAACCGAATTTCCCTGTGCTGTTTGCCAACGATTGGTATGCGAAATACACATGTATAGCAGCCATTACACAGGGGCACAAGCTAGCACCCCTCCAATCAATGAGCTTAGCCAGCCCTGACGCGCAACACAATTGAACTTGGATCTGATGAATACCATCACTTCCTATGGACCTTTTCGTGATGAAGCCCGAGACACGCTTTAAACTGCCTTACGTTCTACATACGCTTTGGCTGTTGCGCCATTTGCCAAAACTCTACGCCATCAAAAGTTCTTCAAACAACGCATTTGCACTTGGACTAAACAACGCTCCAGTCACAGTCACGTTCTGAGTGATGCTCAACCTGAGCTTTTCAGAGTAATAGATCCAGATCCAGATCCAGAACGAATCCCGTACTACAGTGATAGTACGTCATCGTTTCAACATGAGCTTCTAATTTGTGGCGACATCAGCCCTAATCCTGGACCTGATTCTGCAACACTCTCGGTTCATCGACACAGGTACTCCTTGTCTACACTGAGACAACTGAGACATGGAAGTGAAACACGGAGAGTACCTTTGTCGGCTTGGAAAGCGATAAAGGATCTCGGCATTACGGCCATTCCCCTACTTGCCTACGTCGTCGTGGAACTCGAGGTGGTACCAGGAAACAACGCAACCACGCACAACATTGTGTTGATACCACAAGCAAAATAAGCTTGAAACCGCAACAAACTCCAGTGAGGGTAACCTGTCGCACTTCCAAGCCCCCAAATACTACACCAAACTCCAGATGTGTATTGAAAGTGGAGATATCATGCTGCAAGAACAAGGTAAAGTATGAGTTACCTACCATCCTTCTAAACGCTAATTCTCTGAGAAAAAAAAATTGACGAGCTATCCATAGTCGCTAATAACCACTCCGCTGATGTTATTGCGGTAACAGAAACTTGGTTTGATCCTGACACCCCTCTTGATATGTTCAAACTTCCCGACTTCTCGTTACATTCAAGATGCAGGGAAACCCGACCTGGTGGTGGAGTAGCTCTCTACGTATAAAAATTTCGTATTAATGCACGAGAACTTGATGTCCCAGTACCCGACAGAATCGAAGTACTTTGGTTGCATTTGAGACCATCTAGACTTCCTCGCCAATGTTCGTGCCTCATTATATGCGTTGTGTACTTTCCCCCTCAACATCCCAGAGCCCATGAGTACGTTGATCATCTGCTTTCTTCTATTGATACTGTTTTGACCAGATATCCAGAAGCTGACTTTAATGATCTTGACCTGCAACCAATCCTCAGCAACGTCAATTTTAAACAAGTTGTTTCTCAAGCCACTAGAGGAGCAAACATCCTTGACAAGATCATCACAACTAACAGCTCATTGTACAACGATACTTGTGTAATATCCCCTATTGGAATGAGCGATCATAATTGAGTTTTGTGGTGTCCAATGGAATCGATATCAAAGTCCAACAAATTACGGAGAAGGATAGTACGGCCTCTGACAGACAGTGGAAAAAGAGCCTTTGGTAACTGGATAACAAATCATACCTGGGAGGAGGTTTTCCAGGAACAGGATCCTTCTGTTAAGTGTGATCTGTTGATGAATTCAATTCAGAGTCAATTAGATGTATACTTACCTGCCAGAGTCACGCATGCCCACAGTTCAGATAAGGTATGGATGACCGCTGAAATCAAATCTTCAATCCGTAGTAGGCAGCTTGCCTTTCAACAGAATAACATACCACTTTGGCGTCATTTCAGAAATAAAGTTACTCGTTGTATCAAAAAGGCCAGATCCGCGTATTATAACAAAAGAGTCAAGAACCTCAAAGTTGACAACCCTGCAAAGTGGTATAAGCAGATCAAAATACTTACCAACAATGATGCACGCCCAACACCAATCTCAGTACCGGGACTGATGCCGGTGATCCCCGTCAGTTCGAGGTTACAGCGGACCGCATAAACAATCATTTTATGTCAGTAGCAGGTGACTTACCTCCCCTCGATAGAGACCATCTACCTGCTTACCTCCCCTTTCCGTCTCCTTGTCCTGAAATCCAGCCGTGGCAAACCTACCGAAAGCTGCGTTCACTCAACCAGTGTAAAGCAGGTATTACCGGAGACTTACCTGTCCGCATCCTTCGTGAATTCGCGTATGAGATTTGCTTCCCACTGACAAACGTACTTAACGCTTCCTTACAATCATCGGATGTCCCGCGTCAGTGGAAACAAGCACAGGTTGTTCCCATATTGAAATGCCACCCACCAACAATTGCGAATTTACGGCCAATATCTCTGACTAGTCATTTTGCCAAAATCGCAGAGTCATTTATGTGCAAGTGGTTGTTGGAAGAAAAAAACAATCAAATAGACCCTAATCAATACGGAAATCGCCCAGGTCTGTCGACGAATCATTAAACTCCTTCATCAAGTAATAGAAAATGCGGAAAATGCTCGCTCCGTGTCTACTGTTGTTCTTACCGATTTCTCAAAAGCTTTCTATCGCATTGATCACAATATCCTCGCCCAGAAATTGATCGCCTCGAAAGCTCGACCGTGTTTCATTGCATGGATTTTAAACTTTCTGGAAAATCGGCAACAGTGTACAAGATATTTTGGAAAATTGTCAGACCAGTCAACGGTGTGTTCTGGTGTTCTACAGGGAACGAAATTGGGTGCGGTACTGTTTCTTTTAATGATAAATGATGCCTGTAAAGATTCCGTGGTGCCCTATTTCAATAATGTGGATGATCTGACGTTTGTTGAAAGCAGGATAGAAAGCCAACCCCCAAATATTCAAAGTGCCCTTAATGATTTCCACGAATGGTCTCTTCGCAATAACATGACTTTAAATCCTGCAAAATGTGAAGTTATGACAGTATGTTTCTCCAAAAACCCTGCAATTTCAATCCCTCGTTCAATAGGCGACAAGATTCTCAATACAGTTGACAAAACCCAAAATATTGGGCATCACCATTCAATCAAACCTGAAATGGGATTCCCATATATCTGACATACTGAAACGGTGTAACAAAAAAAAAAAAATGTACATGCTAAGGTGTCTGAAAAGACACAGATTGCCATTGCCTGATATGATCACAGTCTATTGTGGATACATCCGACCTATACTTGAATATGGAGCACCTGTTTTCAGTGGCAGCTTAACAAAAGAAGGAAGTGATCTCCTTGAAGTTATTAAAAAAACGGTCTTGCAGGATAATACTAGGCGACAATTATACCACGTATATGAAGCACTTGAAATGTGTTCCTTGGATACGCTCAGAAACAGGCGAAACAAGCTTTGCCTATAGATTTTGCTACCGAAATAGTCAGAAACCCGTTGTGTAGTGATTGGATTCCAACTACTCAGAATGTCAACTACAGCCTACGTAAAAGACATAGATATCAACAATTTAACTGCAAAACAAAACGGTTTCAAAGTAGTGCCATTCCCTACCTCATACACTTATTAAATGAATAGCGTAGTTTTGTTTTGTTTGTTTTGTTTTATGTCTCCTTCATAAAGTGCCACAGAGTATTTATTATTTCCCTCATTATGCAAATTATTATGTGCATGGTTTGTGTTTCCAGAGAGTATACCATCAATATAAAAAAGATTATGAACCACAGGGTCAAGGGTTTAATGACAAGTTGAAAAAGTATATGCCTAATTGTATCCTTTTTATATTATTATTCTCGGACACGGTTTAAAATATTTTATAATGTTATCTTTCGGTGTTTTGGTGGTGTTTTCTTACGTGAGATCAAATTCTGGTACAAAAATGTGCAATAATATCATACAGAGTGTTGGTTACATACAATAGTGTCTATTTGCTGGTTAGATGTACGAGAGAGTGTGTGTATAAGTGGAATGTGAGTTAGGAGAGAGAGAGAGAGGGGTGGAGAGAGAGAGAGAGAGGGAGATAGGTGTGCAAATATCAGACTTAAAACGGTTTCAAATAAAATGGTTTTAAATAGTGTCATTCCCTACCATATACATTTATCAATGAATAGTACAGTGTTTTGTTTTTTGTTTTGTTTTATGTCTCCTTCATAAAGTGCCACAGAGCATTCACTGTTTCCCTCATGTGAAGATATAATTTTTGAAAGTATATATACATATTCTTTTAATTATGATGTGCATGGTATGCGTTGTCAGAGAGTTCATCTTAATATAAAAAAAGGTTGTGGATCACAGGATCAAGGGCTTAACGACAAGTTGAAAAAGTATAATTTTATCTTTTTATATTATCCTCAGAAACGGTTTAATTCTTTTTTATAATGTTACGTTTTAACTTTTTGGTGTTGGTTATTTGTGAGATCGAATTTTGGTGTAAAATGTGCAATGATATAACACAGAGTGTTGGTTATAGAAACAATAGTATATATTTGTTTGTTAGGTATATATATTGTACGTGAGAGTGTGTGTAATAGTTAAATGAGAGTTAAAAGAGAGAGGGGGGGAGAAAGAGGGGGAGAGATGTGCAATTATCAGATGCTATTTTCGTATGCACATGTAATGCGAATATATCATTTATTGATTGACTGATTTGATGTATTGCGCTGTGTATAGATTGAATGTATTCTGATATGGGAGTTTATGTATATTACGAAGAGAAGATTGTGAGGATTTTTTTTTTAATTCAAACTGATTATCTTTGTTGTGTAAAATGTGTTGATTTGAGCTGTATGATTATCTGATTATCTTTGTTTATCTGATTATCTTTGATTATTTTTGATAAACTGATTATTTTTGTTGCGTAAAATGTGTTGATTTGAGCCGTATGACAAGACAACATCTGTATTAATTGATAAGTATAAATGACCGGAATACATAATTAATATGAATTTATTCTTTTATATAATCATTGAGAACAGTAATATATTGTATTTGTAATATCTCTTTTTGTTTTGTATTATAGGTTAATCTAATTGTGCAATGGTTAAGATGAATAGGATTGACCCTTTGTTGTTTTGTATGTATTTTCTTTTTTCATTGCTACATTGTATTTTGTGAGTATTTTTAATATATACATGGCCTTTGTTAACAATGTCTGTAATTCAGCCTCCGGGCTGCGAAAGATATTGATTAATAAAACACCATTTCAATTCAATTTCAATTCAATTCAATTCAATTTCGATTGAATTGATCCCACACAAGAAGAGGGGGAATGATACCGACTTCTCGTGGTTCATCCCAGGTGACCAGCAATAGTCAACAAACGATGTTAACCATGCACATCGCGTCATGTGCTCGAATGAATAAACCTCCCTGATTTAATGAAGTAAATTGTGTAATTGGGAGACAAGAGAAGTTGTGACGTCATCACATCTGCCAATTCAAATACACCGTAACTCCTTGTTAGTAAGGCTAACATTACTGTCCGTACGTGAGAGCATGACAATTTTACATTTCGTATCATTCTCATTAACTTAGGTCCAATTTTAATGAAGGCCCAACCGACTTATTCTTGAAACCAACCTGAAAACATTAAGCGATTGTATTCCAGTTATCTTATTCGTGAATTTAGATGAAAGTTCAACAGATCAAGTTTCATGTCCATTATTCTCCGTTACTTTCATCTCATCACGGCACAGTACGTCGATGAATCGTTGGATAGGTCGAGTCGCCCTGGTGACTGGGGCCTCTGCCGGCATCGGTGCTGCTATCACCAAGGAGCTTGCTCGCCAAGGCATGCAGGTCGTCGCCTCTGCGCGGAGCCTAGATAAACTGGTGGTAAGCTCCTTCAGTTTTTTGTCATCATAATGAAGTGAAAAGTGTCACCATCTTAGACCTTGCATTTCTGCCTTAAACAGTAACTAATATAATGAATTACTAAAGATTGGTTCGACTTCATCATGTCTACAATATCATGCTTTATTCCAGACATGAGTCCATGAATGCTAAATGGCTGTTATGACTGCAGGAAACTAGAACGTATGCCCAGACTTTGGAGTAGAATACTGTTGTTGTAATGTACGTTTACGGTTAAGACGGACTATAGTCGCGTCGGATGCACAGACTTTCTGCATAAGACGAACTCTGAGGCCACATACACCAACATGTAGATCATTCTGTTCAAGTGAACTTAGGTGGATTACAAACACTGAGAACACTATGAACCTCTTCTCATTTTTTTATTTATAATAAATAATAACATTGCATATTACACCCGAGCATAGAGAAAATCAGCAACATATCGGTCTGTAAGCACGGGCGGTGGAACAGGGAAGGGAGTATAATTCTCACCCCCCCCCCCCCCCCCAAAAAAAAAAGTGTCCTGATGTTAGCTTGTTCCTTCATGACACATGCAAGCAGAAAACATTGAAGAAAGTACGCTAGTCATTCCGTTATGTCAATTTATCAACTTTATCGTTGCTTGCCCTGACAACAGACTCTACGCAAAGAGGTGGAGAGTGAGTCGTGGAAGGGAAGCGTTGCTCCAAAGCAGTGTGACTTGTCCAACTCAGCCGAGGTTGAGGGCATGTTCTCCTGGATTAAGGAGAAGTTTGGAGGTGTTGATGTCTGTGTTAATAACGCTGGGTACATCAGTCCTAACTGTACACTCCTCGACGGGCATCCATCAGAATGGAGAAAGATGCTAGAAGTGAGATTTTTGAATAGCTCTCCCCCACCTGGTTCTTGACATTTACTTGCTTAAACTTCTTCATCGTCCAACGTATAAGCGATTTCACATTTACTTACTTATGAAGGAGATATGAAACACGATACTGCTGCAAATCTTGTAGTATTTCTCTCTCTCTTTTAGCACATAGGGAAATCTACACTTTTCATGTGTTATCATGCACTATGCGTTATATCTGTAAGCACTGTTGATTATTATTATGGTTATGATTATTATTATTATCATCAGCGCAGGGGCGGATCCAGGGATTCCGTAAAGAGGGGGCGCGTTTACAAAATTAAAGGGGGGACGCACGCACCCCTCCCCCCATTTTTTTCTTTTTATTTCTTTTGTTTCAACAAAAAATAAAGGGGGAGGGGCGTGTGCCTTTTGCGGTCCTCCCTGGATCCACCCCTGTCATTGTTATAATTACTATCATTATTATCATCATTGCTATTATTATCATTCTTATTGATCATTATCATCATCATCATCATCATCGGTAGTAATGTCAATATTACACCAAATAACACGATAACTTCAAAAAAGGGTATTCTGAGCAAAAGACATTGTAAATGAAAACACTGTCAGGGCAATTTTGTAAAACCCATGACCAATAATTACTCGTTACACCTTGTGAGGTTTGGAAGGAATTTGTCAGGGAAAATTGAAGATTGTCTACTAATTCAATACGAGATTCTAAAATTCCTGAAAATTGTGTACAAGACTCTTAGGTTCACGCAGGTATAATAGGAAAGAAACGAGTGCCAAGTGTAAATCAGCACATGGCTTACTACACTTCACCCACAAGGCAGGGAAGTCACATCTGTTGGAAACGCTCTCAAATTGATGATTGTAGGGAGCTTTAGATTTTCGGGACGGGGATTCAGAGGGGGAAAAATAAAAATCTTAGCATGCGCAAAATTGCGTATCTCAGTCGATCTATTTGTAGCTCGCGTCGTCTATTTTTACGTCCGCTCAATTCACGACGTAGAGAGCTACTTCATGGAACGATCATATGGGGGCGCCATTTCATTTGGGGTAGCGTCCCGGCGGCTAATTTAAAGCTACTTTTCAGCACAACGCATGGGAGAGGAGAACGTCCAGCTCAAGCGTCGTCTCAAACGTCGGCACCGCAAATCTAAAGCTTCCTAATGTTCGGAACACTCGATTCACTGGCAAAGAAAGCGTAAAATGTCTCATGATTTTTAACTCCATTGTAAAGGCTGAAATTTATGATACGTATTTTGCAATATTTAGGACCAAATAAAGAATGCAATAAATGCAATTCGTGTAATTAAAATCTTTGCTTCATTACAGGTGAACATATTAGCGTCGACTGCTTGTAGCAACTTGTCAATCAAACACATGATGTCACGAAGTGTGGATGACGGTCATATCATTAATATTGGGAGGTATGTCAACTTGTGGCGAGGCTATAATGGCATCTAATTCTGCATCTTTTTACAACATATTGTGGTGGATAAATTTTGCAAAAAGAGTAAAAAGTGGCAAAACGTTCAGCACATAATGGAAGAAAAAGAACTTTACCAAACATTTTTACTTCATATCTGAACATTCTTTTTTTTTCGATCAAACATGCTTGTTATTTAAAAACTGATTTTTTTTCTTCAATCAAACTTGCTTGTCACTTTTTTAGTGTTTACTTATTCTTTCATGAGGATATGATCAAAGCATAGACAACGTGAAACCCATGGAGCATGGAAGGGAACAGAAAAGAACATGAAATAGAAAAAAAAAGTAATGTCGGTATTAGCTACAATTCATTAGAAATTCAGTTCCAAGTTAGGACCTCACCATAAGTTTGTCAGCATTCAATATCGGTCACTCAAAGTGGCTCCTACAGTGGGAAATGGAAATGTGTATTTTTTTTTGTGTTTTTTTTATGGTGGAAGTTATTTTGCTTTACATGTACATTAAAAAAAAAAAAAACCAAGGGAATCTGAATTCGGAAATATAACCTAGCCATTCCTTTAAAATCTTAGCTTCCTAGATATCTACAGTGTACTCCACTGAAAAAAAAAAAAAACCAATACAAAACAAAAAACGAACAATAATTGATATCACCTGATCGG
Organism: Diadema antillarum; assembly: GCF_040938485.1. Lineage (NCBI taxonomy): Eukaryota > Metazoa > Echinodermata > Echinoidea > Diadematoida > Diadematidae > Diadema > Diadema antillarum. The sequence continues at coordinate 688,256 of NW_027271657.1, read as the reverse complement.
AGGCAATCACGTCTTCATTTTGCTACTGGAGAAAGACTTCTCTTTGAATTACATTCTCCTCCAGTTCACTTTCAGAAAATGAAAGTTGGTATCATTATTGGTGAAATAATAATAGGTAACAACAGTATTAACGATGTGCTCATTTTTTATTCTCCATAATTCTGTTTGGCAGCCTCCTGTGTCATCGGGTCGTAGGTGGATGTTATGCTAAAATGCGCTTCCAAGCAGCTATCAAACACATGACTGCTGCCCTCACCGAGGGTTTGCGTCAAGAGTTGCGGGAAAGGAACTCGAACATTCGTGTTTCGGTAAGGTTCGCAATAGCTCGAAATGAATCAAAAATCATACTTGTGATTGTCCAAGAAGCAAAGCACAGAATACCAGTTTCCTCATCTATTTTGACAAAGAAAAGAAAAAGGACTGTGAAAACACAGCAGTGATTTGCAAACCCAATCATTCACACGGTAACCGCGTTCGTTTGGTCGTTGGCTGCTTTTTCCACGCATCTAACTGATTGGTATGTTTCCATCCAGGGAGGTGAGAGCAAACTGGAGTCTCACCTCCCTGTTCCATCTAAGCTATTGTGACTACCTGAAAATGTCCCTTTAGCCTTTGAGGTAGAATAGCGAGGAAAAAAATATTTGTATCAAATGAATGCTATAGGGCATTCCATATTATTCGTCGAAGAATAATGTCCGTAATCTCCTAGTACCTCAAAATTTCACGTCATTTTGCTTCTTTTTTTTTTTTTGGTTTTTTTTTTTTTGGTTTTTTTTTTTCAGAAAGCGTTAGGTCGTTGTTTTTGGTATGGTGACACGACATCTTGTTCCTGAGACAATTACTTCGGTCTTATTTTCTTCAAGGACTTATATATTAGGGTTAGGGTTCTTTTAGAGTTTTAGGTTTAGTTTAATATTAGGATTAGGGATAGGGTTAGGGTTATGGTTGTGAATAGAATTTAGGGTTGGTGGTAAGATATTTTAGGGGAGAAATTGTCGCAGGAGCAAAATAATATCAGGGAACCTATGAGTACACATGTTCGAAAATATACGCACATGAGATCAGCCGGAGATGCTGTTTGATTTCCTTGAATGTTGGAAGTGCTTGTTATGAACTTAAAGAATATATCTGATGATGATATTGATTCGGGTAAAATATTCGAGACGCAATAGTCCTCTCTGGTCGACGTCCAAGTTTACCTTGAATGTTTTGTTCGTCTTCATTTTCAGTACAGTAATGAAAATAATGGAAGAATGGTAGTACTATTCTTATTCTAAACCCAGTGATATTTACGAAAATGTTAACAACACCCATGTTGAAAATGATACTGCTAATAAAATGTATTATGTAATTTTACTCTTCCAATTTAGCTGGTTTCACCTAGTGGTGTAGACACCTCGATCAGATCGCTGCTCTGTGAAGACCTGATGAATGAAGTACAAAATAACAGCGAACGGGTAAGAAGGCAGATTAAGAGAATGAGAAACAATACAGATAAAGATAAAAAAAGAGAGGGAGAGAAGAGATCGGAAAAAACAGAAGGTGCGCTGTATTTTATGTGTTTGCCTCTTATTTTCTAATGGCAAGGTTTAGTGTCTTTTTCAATCACTCAAGGAATGGCGTGAGAAGTTTTCATTCAATGTAGGGATATATTCGGAGAGTATGTTTTGGTAAAAACGGATAAATCCCATTTTTGAAGATTTTAAAGTACGGTCTCTGTCATAAAGTACAAAATAATACCTTTTAGATGATATATTGGTCACTACATATAAAGGTACATTTTTGAAGTTATGGTCAAAAGAAGCAATTTTTTCTTATTATTCTCTTTATTTTTCTTGCCCTTCAATCGCAAATACACACTGTATCTCCATTTGGCAAATATGGACTTATCGGTTTTTGCGAACAACGTCTTCATTTCTTGTCATTTTAGTCACGTCATCATCCGAAACTGGTGTTTTGAACTACTTTTAATTTGTCATTTATTTGGCATTACCAGATTTATTGAAAATCTCAACTTATGTCATATAGTCCTGTATGTCAAAACCGAGTTTTTAAAGTAGTCCAGTCACTGTACTATTATAATGAAGTCTATCAATATCTTAAACTAAGATCAATTACTGTAATTCCTGAATGAAGAGGATTCATGTGATTTTGTGCCTTCGGCATAACCCGTGATCTTGAGAAAGTTTGCATCGTGAAAGTAGTTGGCACAGTTCTTATCAAACTAGAGTTAGTGTAATGAGTTTCCGTATGTCACCATCTTTCCATGTAGTCAGACTTCAAACGGATGATTTTATAGCAGATGCGATGGTTTTATCTTCTCGTTTTGCCAATGAAAACAGACGCAACTACTAAACGTGCAAGAAGTCGCCGACGTTGTTGTCAGCGTTCTACGGCAGAAACCCCACTTAGAGGTATGCTACGAAATAAAAGAGCAACTAGATGTGTCGATGTATAGCCATTACACAATGAGATATGAAATACGTGCAAACATATTCGCTCTTGTAATAGATATGAAAATGTTGAATAGCAATATATGTCAATATGTGTGCGTCATTGCGATATTACTTACACAAGCAGACACGAATGTGTTACTAACAAAACATACAGTAGACATTGTATGCCTATACATATGTATAGAAACAAGTTTGTATACTTTACGTTTAAAAAAAACTACTAGAACTCTCGTGGTACAGTTCTACATTCGTGTTTGTATCACTAAGGACATGAAGGAGCATGAGTCTTGAAGTTCAACTATAATATAATATTTTTTTTTCTTTTCCTCATTTTTTTATTTGAGCTATTAATGAAAGTAAGCTTAGGTAGAATCATTTTCATGCCCATAACTAAAGAAAGACTGAAATATCATTTTCTTTCAATCCCCTTTCTTCCTTCACATCTTACAGGTTCATGAAGTCTTCTTTAGACCCACTTCCCAGAAAGACTGAGATGGACCTGAAAGTCTTTCAGCAAGCTTGTAACCTCCTACGCACGCAGCACGAATTTTAGACAACGAACTCATATTATATGTTCTCAATGAAAAAAAAGTGAATGCCGGATATATCCGTTACTTAGCATTTAGTTTGGTAAAGAAAAGGCTCACTCACCACATGTACTATAGACATTGATAGACGATAAATATGAAGGAGGCTGGAACAGCATGTATTTTGTATTTAGGAATGCATGGGACGTGGGAGGTGGGGAATTACTAAAGATAAGCTGCAGGTAGCTTCCTTACTCAAACTCGAGTAAAAAATCTTAAAGGAATTATTTTCAATTTGCAGATGAAAGAAAAAACCTCTTTAGTGCTACTTGTGAAATGTGAGTTAGGGATAGAAACAACCAACGTAATAATCAGTGTGATCAATGTGAACAATAGTTGAAAAAAAATGTTTCTAGAATAAGTCATACACAGTTGAGGTTTATTGAGAAAAATCGTGTTACCTATAAATTTTAGGCTTTTGTGATACAACTGACCTACACAATACTCATGTGCATCAAATGTGATATCTCAAACATTTCATTTTTAATCACTGCCCCCAGTGGTCAACAATACCTTTAAGAGGGAAATGTATGAATGATACTTATCAATTAACTTTAAAGTTTCTGAGGTTCAAGTCATAATGTTTTCATATTGGAGGAGGGTATGAACGCGCATATTTATGTTCATGATTTCTACTTGATTTTTAATCAAACCACCAAAATATGGTACGGTGTACGTAAATCGTGCATAGACTTTGTACATGCAGCTTATAGTATGTTATGCTCTTATACACTATCAAATCAATGCAAACCATACGACACACGTTGTCGTGCAGTCATTGTACTCTACCTTCTACTCTTTTTTAAAAGGTTAATTCACTCATATGTATTTCGTTATTTTAGAACTGCAAACAGTGAAATGAAATGAGTAAGTTGTTATACCTGAAATCTGTAAATAAATACATCTTCAATTTGAATGCAAACAAGTATGTTTGTAACAAGTGCGTGATTCGTGAGCTCTTAATTATGTGAGTATTCCTATACGACGTACTTGTACATCTACATGTATGTACTCTGATTCCCTCCTACACGTACACCTCTGTCCCTCTCATACTCACACTCAACACATCATTACCACAATTTTTCATACAGCTACACACACACACATGCACACGCACACAAGTATATGTGTATCAAAGACACATACATAATATTATTTTTTTCATTTAAATTCAGCTAATTTTAAAGTGTCCATTGTTTTCTTCTTTTGTTATTTCATTTTCTTCTTTGAATTAAAAGAAATAATAAGTTGTTAGGATTTATAAAAAGAGAGCACATCCCCTTCTGACCTTGCTAAGTTTAATAGAATTAGTCTAGTAGTATAAACAATATTACAGAATTACATCTTTTGCTTAGATTAAGAATTGCAAACTATCCCCATTAACATGCATTATGTATGTTTTCCCAGCATGCATTATCCAGGTCTGTTAATACATTGTACATGTATCACTTCCTGAGTAATGACCGCTAATAACCTTTGCGCCTAATGATAATCTCGATACAGATGTGACAAGTTTCTTTTCAAAAGAACTTCAACTAGTTGTCTTTGTGTAAATTACTGAAATTTCTTTAAGCCTAGTTACAATAGGGGCCATTCTTGGTCCTCCAAAAATTTAATTGCTTTTTATGTCATGTTCACACATACACAATACACACATACACACACACACGCACACACACACGCACACACACACACATACACACACACACACACACACACACACAAACGCACAAACACACTTTCTACTTTTTGAAACACCTCACTTGTTCGTTGTATCCTCCGCAATGCTAAATAAAGGATGCCAACCAAGTTCTAGGTGTCTGTTACTTTTACAATATTTATTTGCAATGTGCCGAATTTTTACAAAAACAGATATTACATTCACTGAATAAAGTCTTAAAACCTTGGGTCTTAGGTAGACTATACAGAACACACTTCAGGCAGTACAATATTCAAGATATAGACTCTACTGTCAGATTTGCTTGGCACTATGGATGAAAAGTTAATATTCAAAGGAAAAATCTGTGGTTATCTAAACGTTGCAATAAACAATGGAGAATGTTTGAATTAATGCATCCACCACAACCAGTTACATTCAATTACCCATAAGTTATTTATGATCGATGGGGGTTTCATTTACCTTTGGTATTGACGATAATTATAATTACTTTTGAATTTCATGGAAAATTACATTATCCCCGTTTTCTTCTCTTGGTTCATTTGAGGAACATCAAAGTTTTAAATTGTTCTCGGTTTGCACTGTTTCAAGTCACGTGTTTAGAAGCGTGTGTGAACGAGGCAATTATTACTTTAACTGTCACTATTGTTACATATACTTTCATCTGTAATTAGAAACAAACACATGACATTTAATGTCGTCAAGCATCTTTCGTCTGTTGAGAATGATAAGGGCGTTAAGTTGTCACTAAACCGATAGTGTTCGAGACAACTTAACGCCCTTCTCATTCTGAACTGACGCTTTTATAATATAAAAGCGTATAATATAAAATTATACACATATGGCAAAGTCTGGCAATTTAATCAGCGTGTCACAAACATAGACTACCGTGCGACTCGCAGACGCATACATACAAATATAATAATAATAATAATGATAATAATAATAATAAAAATAATAATAATAAAAATAATAATAATAATCATCATCATCATCATAATAATAATAATAATAATAATCATAATCATAATCATAATCATAATCATAATCATAACAATGAAGAAGATAATAATCATGATGTTTTCATATCAGGGTATGGTAGCCTCTGAGTGCCAGTACTGCTCTCCAACAGAACCCTGCCACCATTATTATTTCTGCATTGCCTGGCACCACATTGTTTATCCATCTAGGTTGAGACGGACTTCGCGAGGATGAGACAACATCCCAGGATAACTACACGAAGAAAGATTTCAACTTTCTTTCAGAATACACCGTTCATACCATGATGCTCTGTATTACTAAAGGTTGCAATTATTGCAAAATGCTAAATTTCATCAGATACGTGAACATAATTGTAAATGCACATAATAATTGTGAAAACACTATTCTTATTTCCGTTACACTTTCATTGGCATTTAGTTTATAGACCAATTTAGTTGTGAAACACTGTGACTTATGTCGGCCATAACAGGGGGGGGGGGGGGGGGAGGGGGGCTTTGAAATAACAATATCAACGTGAGTTAAGTGCATTGCTATGTCAGTGCATAAATGAACCATTGCATACAGGCCTACTGAAGCCCCCCCCCCCCCCCCCTTCCCGGTTATATGGCTGAAATAGTTATTAAAATCAAAGCTCTACCCGGACCATTCTTTCTTCCAGCTACAAAGATTTGAGCTTATGGATTGTAAGGTTACAAATACAGTGCAAACCTGTTACTTGATATAATAATTTTATTGAATGTCAGAACATTCATATAGACTTTGTACATATTTCAGCAACTAACAGTATGAATCAGAATTAGTATTGTTAGAGAAACCTAACAGTTGCTGCTACATGTACTTGTGCACGGCGGTGACAAATAGAACGGAAGAAGGGAAACATACGTGGCAGTAATGTGCCACACGCGCAGGAATACAATCAACGACCTGTGTCTTTTCCCTTCCCGTGGAAAAGGGCGGCCAAACTCGCACACTTATCAATTTCCACATCATAAGTAGAATAATCATATTCTACACAATATATGTACCAAAAGGACATTTACGGTATCGAGAAGAAATTGTGCAAACATAATTGTGCACACATCTGGATGACAAAATTACGAATCCAATATCTTTCCAAAAGTTGCTGAGAGTTCGCGCAATAAATAGGTGATGCAGTCCAATCAAATGGCAATAAATTATTATATATACATGAATTGTACAAAGTACCGCTGGTAGCATGTTCACATCGTAGTTGAGAGTCAGACAAGACTTTTTTCGCCGCACAAAATGACATTTTCTTTCCATGAAATGACATGATATGAATTCTGTCCAGACGCAGCGATTTCATTCATTTCATTACGCATGTGTCCAACTCATTTTCGACGGCGGCACTTCACACAACTGCAACGAGATTGAGATGAACGTAACTTGTGGTGTCCTACAGTGCATGAATAATCAGTTCTTTGTCTGCTCATATTTTTATGACATTGTGTTGACGTCGGGTCCGATGTTGTGTTAATTATTATATGACATATACTCTCCATTCTCCATCTCGTCGTCATCGATGCTGACCACATGGTCGCTAGGCCTCAGCTTCAGAGCTGTGTACGTATTGCCATCGACATATTTTTCCTTCGTTTTGGTAGAGAGATTGTTGTTGTCACTTTCGTAAATATAGGATTGATGTGCAGGGGACTCTGGTCGGTCTGAGTGGTGGTTATTAGACGTGTGAGCAGCAGGAGACTGAGGTCTGCCTATGCTATTGTGTATACTGTGTCCATTACCAGGTGAATTGGTGGTTTTTGGACTAAGATACGCCTCACTGTCCAACCACTCCTGTGATCCTTGGTAAGCTCCATCATCGAAGTCGTCCTCGTCCTGGCCAACATCAGGCAGTGCAAGAGGTTGATAAACGCTTTCAGGAGAACAGATTTCTTGTTTATGAGCACCAGACTCGTACACAGGGTCGTATCTGTCTCTCAAGCCGTTACTCAAAGTCGATGGCGATGAATTTGTTCCTACGCTTCGGCCGTCTGTGGCCGAGGAGTCCTGTGGTTTTGCCATCCCTTGTCTGTTGGGCTGATTTGTTGAGTTAGCTAATCCAGGGTTATTATATGTTTCTCTCTCATTAACAGAACTTGCCCGACTCGATTCCAAGAGCTGATAAATAGGGGTGCCGTCATCGATGACACTGGGGTCCGTCATCGAACCGGTAGATCCCCCACCTGTCATATCGGGCAGAGACTTCCACTTGCGCATGCTCTCTTGAGATTTTCGGTTGCGGGAATGATAGAGACCGTGAACTGGTATGGGAGTAAAGGCACCTGATCCACTCTTTTTAGACCGAGGGATGGCTTTATGGCCGCTCCTGGCTAGCCGATTGTATTCTTCCTCCACCGTAGATCGTCTACCAGTTCCTGATTGGTTGGGTACGAATCGCCGATTGGCTCCGCCTCTCACAGCTTCTCTAGCCCTAAGTCTGGCCAACATTCTATCCACATCAGCGGCACTAGCGTGCGTGTCTGTAGTGTTACTCCGGTATCTGTGGGGTCTCAGTGGCCTCCGGTCGTGAGGGGCTGGATCAGACTTGGTAGAGGTCACCTTTAGGTGCATGTAGGGCAGCGACTCTGCTTCAGCATCGGGCTGATATTTGGTGTAGCCATAGACATCGAGAGAGGCTGTTTGACCGTCTTGGTCATCGGCGAGGGCGGGGTTGACGCCTGGGAGAAGACTAAGTTGTCGCACAGGAGGCTGCGGTGCATCACCGAGATCATCGATATCAGAGGATCTACTCCTACTCATCGACTGCATAGCTGATAGACTCTCGCTTCTGTACAGAAGATTGGGGAAGGCTCCACCGATGCGACGAGGTGATGCTATACAGAAAGGGGGAACATAGAAAGAATGACATCGTGTGCAGGGTTTTTTTCATGTTATTCATGAAAGATCACTCATCATCTGCTTCTCTACGAATTCTCTATTATCAGTTTTATTATCATTATCATTATTATTACTATTATAATTATTATTATTACTCTCTTCCTCATCATCATAATCATTAGTATCATCTTCATTTTGCTTGTTTTGCTTTTTAGTCTGACTGCGTCTTGGCGCTTATTGTACGACAGGTCTTTTTTCTACAAGTGCGATGTAGGTGTTCTGCACAGAGTCAATCACAGCCGAAGCGATGAGCTAATGGTTGGGCCAGGAGTGACTCATACTGTGCAGTCAAGGGGATAAACTTGATGAACTCTGTTTCTCCAATTTAATCCGGTAATACACAATTGTGAGCGTTTCCAGACTTAATCAAAATTCACCTTGTGTAAAACAAATTCGGAGCACCTGTACACGAAGGCATTTACTCGCTCTCCTATTTTGCTATATTTCTATACAAAGATTATCAGCGTTCGGAGATATTTGATATGTTGATTCCCAAAATAACATCAAATTACATCTAGGAATACAAAAACAGGTAAGAACACACAAATAATCTCAAAGATTTGACCAGGTTCGACTAATGTCAACGAAGTCGAGTATATCACAATGATATTTTTTTTCTTTTTTTCACGTGAAATGAAAAAAAAAAAACACTCTTAAAAGAAGCGCCGACATGCATCTCTGTGTATACTTACACCTTGTAGACGTCATCTGTATTTCTTCGATAGTTGCGTAATCTTGGTTGTCACGGATTTGACCATTGTTGACTGGCCGTCTGTTGCGTAATGAATGAATATAGGAGAAAAAAAAACATACTCACTGTACACATCTGAAAGGAACATAATCACAGAAGGTATACAAGCCTACAGCTGTACAAACATGTATCAATGATTTATTAACTGGAGACATCAGGAGAATGTCGAAGTTTGGGGAAATTGAGCAATCCTTTATACAAAGTCATGAAATTTTAAAGTTCCAGGGAAGTAGTGTAACCATCACCGGATAAGGAATTTACAGCAGTTCATAGACGATGTCATAGTTGTGGAACTGCCGAACAGATATCAGTGACAGGTCAGGGGAATGCGTAATTCTAAATAAAAAGCTGTAATATGTGGAATTCTTTCTACCTTTTATTCATATTGATTTTATCGGCACGTATTGTAGTCTTTCCATCCAAATATGACGGTAAATAAATTAAACAAAACTTACACATTCAAAACGGCTGGTCCACATTTCCTTAAACTTAACTGATGCTTCCTTATTTTCATCTGCACTAACTGAATTCACAAATGTATTCGGAGTATAACTTTAATTTGGTGGTATTTCGGCAGGAACATACTCGTCTAATCGCGAGAGTTCTGTATGAACGAACAGAAAAACACGCTCCTATCCCTTTCTGTTGATGTCACTCAGTAAGAGGTCAATAGCTTTAATATCACTTCCCCTCCATCGGAGTTCCTTGTTGGGTTCAACGTAGGGTTAGAGGAAACGGAACTGTAAAGGAGTTATCAGGATTCATTCCAGATAACAGACTAGTTCACGGATTCAGGCTGGGGTTTGATACTGTGACATCCCTGATATTGATGATGTAATTGCCAGTCAATCGAGTTAAAAAAATATTAGTAGAAACGATTAATGTCTTCCAAAGTTGTTTGGGATGAGATTTCTAGAAGTAATAGTAACTATATCATGCCTCAATACATTCAACTTCTATGCATATTTCATTCACAACAGATTGCCATAACAACAACAAAGCTTGCCGAAAGCCTGTCCTACCTAGCAACAACGTACTGACGAGTGCTAAGTAGATTCCTGCCTAAGAAACTCAAGTGAAGGGAACAGATGAATAAAATCGTCCGTTACGAGGCTGCAGCGCAAAAAAAAAAAGGAGACATCCTTGAATTTTGACATAATCATTGTAGCACAAACGTTCTAGTACTTACCTTGGCGGGAGCTTGGGCCTGCGATGCTTTCTCTTGTTATAACAGCAGAGAACGATGATGACGCAGATAAAGACACCGGCAAGAAATGCCCCAACGATAATACCCACAAGTCTCGCATCGTTTTTTGACAGCGCAGCTCCATCTAATAGAAACAAAGACAGGGACGTTTAAATCGCTGTGAGCATTGACGAAAGACAGCAACATAATTTTAGAGACCTGAAAAGAATAGATGTACATGTTTCAAACCAAAAAATTACTATCCCTCCAAGACATATTGAGAACATCACGATCAGCACGTCCTATATTGGTTAATGTTTAATGTATTCTGCAATTTTCGATACTTAACGACAAGTTGTCATTGGAAAAAAATGGGCTTTAACCTATATCATATGTAGAAAAATAAACGAGAAGAGGTACAGAGAAAATTAACTTGGGGACGGGGGAGGGAAGGGGATGAAAATTGAATCTAATATTTTGATTGCATGTGGTAAGACAACGCATTGTGCTTGAATATTAACGGACAAAAACCAACAATGCATCAGACTGATGTCATGCCTCGAATCTTAATTTAAGTACAGACTTCATTATACGTAAACCAGAAGGAACTTCAAGTTTTAATCAACAAGATTAGATACTGTTTGTTATCGACAGCAAACACCAATACTTCAATAGCCGATATTTCCACTTCTGTTTTTGAATTATTTTGAATTGTTTATACTTAGTACTTGTACAGCTTCTACGCGCACCATAAACGTAAGGCAATACTGTAGTTTGATGAATTTATAATTTCCGGCAGGGCTGCGCGTAATTAAAGCAAAGCTGAAAGAAACTCGACAAACAACCAGACTCAAACATACTTCCGGGTTCGGTAGTGACAGGATCGGGCGAAAACCTCGGGATGATTTCGTCTATTGCACGAGTGTTCATTTTGGTTCTGCAGGGAAAGGAATAAAAATGTTCAGTGGATTGGTCAATCAGCAGAATTATTATAACAATATCCATCTGTACACAGATAGAGAGAATGAGTTAACAGTCGTGTCAAGATACATTGTACATACATACACACACACATACATAATACAAGGGCTATAAGAAAATTAAAGAATGAGAACCATCGAATACAGATTAGACACAAACATGTTGAATCCAATCGCCATATCAATACCCAGCTAACACACATTCCCCCCCCCAAAAAAAAAAATAAATAAATAAATAAATAAAATAAAAGATAAAAAATAAAAAATCGAGCTTCAGCGAGGACAAAATTAAAGATATTGCAACGGCAACCAAAAATGCAATTTGTGCATTTGTGCTGGGTTTCTTTATGCACAGGTTGAAAAAAGAAAGTAATGGAAATCACACAGCCCGTACGTTGTGGGTGGAGGCACTGGAGTTGTGGGTGGGATCGTAATGCCACACTTGGGGTTACAGCTGGCGGAACAGTATTCCCGGACGGGGTATTTCTCTGCAGGATTTTGGCTCTCCCACACTACCAGGGCGTGGTCGCTGCCAGCCGTCTCGTTCCTGAAGAGGAAGACGTTTTCCGTGCTGTCTTCGCAACTTCTGATTTGCGTTGGAGCTATGACCGCGGTGGCTCTGTCGCCACAGGAATCATAATAGTCTGAAAGAATCAACGAAGAAATCAGGACATATCGATGATATAAAAAAAAATAAATAAATAGATCTATCTTCACTCGAACTGAATACATCTATTTTAATAGATTATTGTTTCAGACAGTCGAAAAAAGTATCAACTGTGTTGCCAGTAGCTATAGCGACAAAATTAATGAGTCTGCGATGTTTTGGGGTGTTTTTCTTTTCCACAAATGAAAATGAATGAATTCTGTCTCCATGAACTGTTGAATTTGAATAGCCTATAAGCATTGGAGAAATTTGTGGTTCACAGAATAGCAACAAAAAATATATATTACAACATTTTCTGTAGAAATGAACCACCACAGAGGAGATCATTGGCATTATAGTCATGTCTTAATCACATTCACCTTTGGAAACTACATCATTATTTCATGAAAACAATTAAATTCTCCTCATTGTTTCTGATGAAGCTTTAATGAAACTTTTATTATTCTGTTGGTTTCATTTCATTTTTATTCCTTATTAATAGCGAAATCAATCGAGCATGAGTGGCATTTCACTTTAAATAAGCACGTTGAATTCACATACCACACTATAGAACACAATAAAATGGTAGTAGTACTAGTATAATGGGAGAAGATGAATACATTGTTGGCCATAATACATGAATGTACACTTAGAGCCGTGCTTAGTCTATGGGTGGACGGAGATCTTTGAAATCCTATAGGCAAGTTACCGTTTAATCCTAAACTAAATTTGAGTCACGCCTGCTTTCAGGTCAAGCAAGAAAGCCTGAAATTCTTGTGGGAACACGGCGTCTTGGCGTAGTGTCTTGCACAGACCTACCGCCTCTCATAATCTCAAAATGTGAGAAATTATTAATCTGTTATTTCCGGCTACTTAAAAATTCGAAATAAGAGATTGCCTCACAAAATTCATGAATGTCTTGATTCACATAGAGACAATGCCCACTTTGGCATACTCAGACAACTCAACTCACAAAATAAAGACAAAGTCACCAATGATAAAAGCTGATGTTTGTGGATCAACGGAACCGCTGGTGTCATGTAAGGCAAGGTCCGTATAAGATACTGAGAAGATGAATTAATGAATATGTTAAGTTCATGAAAAAGACACTAGAAAGACAAACAAATAAAAGATTCATTAGCTACTTTATGACCTATGAGGAGAATGGGGCAGATGGTTTATTTGTACGTCGTCCATTAAGGTGAACTTACCAAACCCAGAGACAGGTTCGCAGGGAGGCGTACCAAAGAGTACCCCGTCTTTAATGTTTGAGATATCGATTGGTTCTCCGTTACATCCACACCAGTCGAGACACGCCACCCTGTGAACAAGAGGAAAGAGAGATACAACGGTGATTGACGAATCATTAAAAAAAAACAAGCGACAGATAGATTTCCGATAGAGGGAGAAGATAATAAGCGAGAGAGGGCGCTACACCTACAGTCCTCTGATGCTAGGCTGGTTTTTAATCATTTCTATTTTTTATTCTTTTATAGAGAGAGCAAACTGCTGGGAGGCATAATCATGTCTCGTTCAGACAACAAGACGTGTTCATACGTGACTCAGGACGGACGGGGGGGGGGGGTGTTGATGTCCTAAGACCTTGGGAGGCCGTTCATCGTAAGACCGAAAGGCACCAGTAATCAAAATAATGGCAACGTTACCTTCACACAATTATGAAATTGATCGATATTTCAACGCCGTACGTATTTCTATCGTTCTCGCTGTCCTTGGTCGGTCACTCAACCTCTGCGTCATGAAGAGGTGAATGATTAATTTGTGCAATGATGGTAATCGCTACATCATATCATAACTGAGTCATTTTCTTAAAGTGTGACTGTTTCACTGTAATCAAGTCGTGGTTTTATTGTTCCATCCTACTAATATTCGACAAAAAAAGGACAAGAAAAGACTGCCCACAAAGTAAATAGGAAGGCGGGTTGTCAGGTTGCATTTTGTTCTCACTGGGCATCTATGATTAGGGAGCAGTTACATAATCAACATAACCTCATTACTATCACGCGTTATAATTACGCTGCCCTTGACATAGATCAGGCAGTGTGAATTATGTAAGATGAGCTGAATGTTAATACTATCACATTTTTCCAGGAAGAGGTCTAGAAACCGAGATAAGCAACTTGTAGGCGCAAGAGATTCAGCACATTTTGAACGTATTCCACGCAATAACATAACTCCGTGGTAAGCACATTGGATTGCCAGGTCTTTGACACGATTAAAATTTTACTCACATTACCTACTGAGACGCCAATTGTTTTCATGATTGTAGGGAGCTAGGAAAGAGTAATGCCCGCTGGGTCTTTTCTATGTACAGGGAGATGAGACATCGACCCCTGTTCCATCATAATATTCTAGATTCACTTTATCTGTGCACCATCATGCGCGCCAATATCTGAGCCTCGTTTCTGTGTGAAGAAAGAATCAGATGAAGCTTGAAAGGCAGGGAGGAGAGGAGGAAAATTCCTAATCAGAATTTCTCCCGGTTTCCTGGAAACAAGACAATGGAAAGACTCCCGACATGCAGACGACGTCCTCTCCCCAGTGGCTTTCAGTTTCAACTGTCAGATCCACGTCAGGAAAAAAAGAGAGAGGGCGGGATGGCGGGAGAGAGAGAGAGAAAGAGTAGACTCTGAAGAAGAAAAAGAATATTGTAGTTAGTCTGCGTTTCAGACATTATATCCCATCAGAATGCGTGGGGGACCCAGATTGGCATTGTAGGGGAGATAGATAAACCAAACATCAAATAAAACACATACACATGAAAACACTTAAACATAACCTTGCATCTGAGTGTTGCCAGTTTAATCAACGGACCTGAGGCTCGAAAAAAGCAATAAGAACAATCACTGCAGCTGGTAATTGGCGTACTGAAGCTATGACCGGCGTAGCGCCATGATGGTTGTATGTGTGTGTGTTGGGGGGGGGGGGGGCTTAAAGAGCTGTAAGTAATGGAAAGATGTTCACACACACACTATCGACTCCTAATGCCAAATGGCGTTACGGCCGAAAATTTGGATAGGGATAAAAATAACGGGCTTCCGTGTGAACACGCAGGGCCATAGCGTCACTGATAATTATTGCAAGACAACGTTTGTCAAAGGGCTACAGGTAAAGCAGTGTAGACGTAAATAGCACACCAAAGGATCGAATAGGAGGACGACGAACTGATAACGTAGCGATGAGTCAGAGAACGGGGTCAGGCGGTTCACATCAGCTTGTGTTGGCAACTCATAAATTGTGAGGAAGAGTTTGCTTTGTTCCCATCGCTCTGTGTTCCTTACAGTGGCGCCACGCCACGAGGGCAGAGTTCGGTCTCCACCTGATGTGGAAAGACTATACCAGGGGTGAATGGACGCACCTTCTCTTCGCTGCATCTGTTGGTGTTGAGAGTGACAGTGCTCACACCTCTTCATGATCTAATGTTGGAAGTTTGTCTTTGCGATATGAGAGGAGCTTGGGTTTCTTCTTTCAGCTTTCAAGGTCTCCTGCTATTCAATTCAATCAAGTCTGCTGATGTACACAGGTCAACAAAAAACAAAAGCTGGAAGAGTTTGACAAAAATAACTATGTATCATGGCTATTTTATCATAGTTTACCAGCACCCATAAGCTCTATCCCCCATCAAAAATTAACACATAAATAAAATGAAATTAAAAATAGTCTTGCGATTGTGACGTCATCAATTATTTGAATAAGACCAGCTGAAATGAGCATTGCAATGCCTAATGGTTTGCACCCTACCTTGACTGATGCACAGACACAGTAACATCCCGATGGCAGAACCCCTCAATTATCACATCAATTGTTTAAATCTGGAAAATGTTCCAGTATTGAGTCTATATGGCAAGAAAGCTTTAGAACTGCAATCTATACAACCTGTCTAGCTATGATAAGCTGGTACACCTGGTTACAGCAGTGTGCACATCAGCAGAACCAGTCACTGAATGCGGTTTCAAGGGACTGAAATTGGACGAAGGAGACGTGATCACCATGGAGACATCGTTTTGCGTATAGGCCCTACTTCGATGAACTTAGTGACAAGCAGAGTTACTGGTGTGCTAACTTGGACTACAAAACTATATCATGCATGCGTTTCTGGTTATGATTTTTCTTTGAAGGTTCTCAGTCGAGACACATTTTGTCTGCACATTACTCAGAAAATAAGAGTCGAATAAGCACGACACAAATGTATTACTGTTATCGAGAGGCAGAACTCCTTATTGTCCGCAGGAAATTATTAGCATAATCGAGCAGACGAAAACACGCCGTGTCCCCTCACAATGTCCCCAAGCATATTGGGCAAGTGTTGGCTGAGCTGTGAACAAAACATGAGATGTTTTCAGTCCACCACTCTTGGGCGGTAATAACCAGTGACAACCAAGGACATATTGGGGGCATTAGCGTCATTAGTATGTACATACAGTGCCAGCTCGTTAGCAGCCAGCCATCATGGTCGTGTGTAGGTACCGACGCACGCACGTCAGAAAACGATAATTAACTTTCTTTCTTTTTCTTCGCTTGGCTATGATAGAATGTACATCTTTTTATTTTACATTGACCATACGTTCATAATACATTATAATTCTTCAAACACAAAACATCGTCAAGATTGGCCAGATGTTGCACGATTTCAAAGACATTAATAACCAATTGATGTCTTTCATTCATATTCATAGATATTCATTTATCGCAAATGAACACGTTCCTGAGCAAATTCAATTCCCAGACGATGGCACGGGTTTTCAAAGTTGGCAGCTCTGTCCTGCGATAGTTTTTTTTTTTTCCTAACATTGAAAAAGTAGCCACTCCGTGCTATGGAAAAAAAAAAATCCATTCTTGGAAAATCCAAATAAAGTTATTATAATGGAAACAAAAAGATGGAGCGAGTATTCTTTCTTTAATATCACTCAATAACATCCCCTCCCTCTCCCTTCCTACTGAATTACTGATGATGTCATTACCAGTATCTGACTCTTCCATGTATAGTCCAAGAGCATTAGGGTTTAACCTGGACATTTTTGGTAACAAGCTGATTTTTTCAGGAAAGGTCCAGGAATGTGTGTAAAATAACATACTAAAAGTCCTCATAAATCCTCCTCGAGCGTTTTCCGCAATCCAAGATGGCGTCCAAAATGGCCGCCATTTCATGTTTTTCTCATAACTTTGCAAGTAGGTTTCCCACAAACACACTTTAGATGTCTAAATATATGTTTTGAAGTACAAGGAACTCAATAGAATACATTATAAGAGATGTAGAAGCACACAAGTACCAATATATCCGCTTGAGCTCTTCCGCAATCCAAGATGGCGTCCAAAATGGCCGCCACATCATGTTTTTCTCATAACTTTGTAAATAGGTTTTCTAAAAACACACTTTAAATGTCTAAATATATGTTTTGAAGTATGAGGGACTCATTAGAATACATCTTAAGAGATGTTGAAGCACGCAAGTACCAATACGACCGCTTGAGCTCTTCCAAAAAATCCAAAATGGCATCCAAAATGGCCGCCATTTCCTGTTTAAACCCTAATGCTCTTGGACTAGTCCAAGAGCATTAGGTCAAAATAGGCCTTAACCTGGACATTTTTGGTAACAAGCTGATTTTTTCAGGAAAGGTCCAGGAATGTGTGTAAAATAACATACTAAAAGTCCTCATAAATCCTCCTCGAGCGTTTTCCGCAATCCAAGATGGCGTCCAAAATGGCCGCCATTTCATGTTTTTCTCATAACTTTGCAAGTAGGTTTCCCACAAACACACTTTAGATGTCTAAATATATGTTTTGAAGTACAAGGAACTCAATAGAATACATTATAAGAGATGTAGAAGCACACAAGTACCAATATATCCGCTTGAGCTCTTCCGCAATCCAAGATGGCGTCCAAAATGGCCGCCACATCATGTTTTTCTCATAACTTTGCAAGTAGGTTTCCCACAAACACACTTTAGATGTCTAAATATATGTTTTGAAGTACAAGGAACTCAATAGAATACATTATAAGAGATGTAGAAGCACACAAGTACCAATATATCCGCTTGAGCTCTTCCGCAATCCAAGATGGCGTCCAAAATGGCCGCCACATCATGTTTTTCTCATAACTTTGTAAATAGGTTTTTTAAAAACACACTTTAAATGTCTAAATATATGTTTTGAAGTATGAGGGACTCATTAGAATAAATCTTAAGAGATGTTGAAGCACGCAAGTACCAATACGACCGCTTGAGCTCTTCCAAAAAATCCAAAATGGCATCCAAAATGGCCGCCATTTCCTGTTTTTCTCATAACTTTGCAAGTAGGTTTCCATATAACACATTTTAAATGTCTAAACATATGTTTTGAAGTATGAGGAACTCATTAGAATACATGTTAAGAGATGTTGAAGCACGCAAGTACCAATAAGACCGCTTGAGCTCTTCCAAAAATCCAAAATGGCGTCCAAAATGGCCGCCATTTCCTCTTTTCTCATAACTTTGCAAGTAGGTTTACCTATAACACATTTTAAATGTCTAAACATATATGTTTTGAAGCATAAGGAACTCAATACAATACATATCGGAAGATTTTGAAACACACAAAAACGAATAAAACTGCTTAAGCTCTTCCAGAAATCCAAAATGGCGTCTGAAATTGCTGCCGTTTCTGTTTTTACACCAACGTACTTCAACACGCACTTTAAATGTCTTAATATATGTTTTGCGACTCAATGAAATGAATCATATACTTATTGGATATTTTTTAAAAACACGCATTTACCAATAAAACCACTTGAGGTCATCCTGAAATTCAAAATGGCGCCCGAAATGTCCCTTTCCCTGTTGTTGTTTTCTCATAACCCTTCAACTAAGTAACCCAATTACGCACACTAAAATGTCTTTATAAATGTTATGGGAGTCAAGGAATCTAGATAAATTCTTATTCGCAAATTTGAAACAACCATATCTATACCAATAGAACCACTTGAACTCGTCCCAAAATCCAAAGGTGACGAAAGGTGACGAAAGGTGACGAAAATGGACCATATGGCAAAATATGTCGCCCTGTCTGTTTAGCATCAAACTGATGATAAAGTGTTTCCCTCGTAATGTCATAAGCGATTAAGAGCACACTTCAAGACTTTAACATTCAAAGTGATTTGAATACTGTATGGACAGCAACCACATTTTTAATTGAAATGTTTGTTGAATATTTTCAGGATGAAATATCACGGGTTATTAATAAATGATATATATTTAAACAATTTTGAGATAAAATTGCTAATGACGGCCACTTTGGACACCATTTTGGATTTTTGGAAGAGCTTAAGCAGTTTTATTGGTACTTGCGTGCTTCAACATCTCTTAAAATGTATTCTATCGAGTTTCTTATACTTCAAAACATATATTTAGACATTTAAAGTGTGTTTTGGGGAAACCTACTTGCAAAGTTATATGAAAAAACAGGAAATGGCGGCCATTTTGGATGCCATTTTGGATTTTTGGAAGAACTCAAGCGGTCTTATTGGTACTTGCATGCTTCAACATCTCTTAAGATGTATTCTAATGAGTTCCTCATACGTCAAAACATATGTTTAGACATTTAAAGTGTGTTTTGGGGAAACCTACTTGCAAATATATGAGAAAAACATGAAATGGCGGCCATTTTGGACGCCATTTTGGACTTTTGGAAGAACTCAAGCGGTCTTATTGGTACTTGCGTACTTCAACATCTCTTAAGATGTATTCTAATGAGTTCCTCATACTTCAAAACATATGTGTAGACATTTAAAGTGTGTTTTGGGGATACCTACTTGCAAAGTTATGAGAAAAACAGAAGAGGCGGCCATTTTGGACGCCATCTTGGATTGCGGAAAACGCTCAAGGAGGATTTATGAGGACTTTTAGTATGTTATTCTAGACATATTCCTGGACCTATCCTGAAAAAATCAGCTTGTTACCAAAAATGTCCAGGTTAAGGCCTATTTTGACCTAATGCTCTTGGACTAGTACCACTTTCAGGTTAGCAACTCGGCCGAATCAATTTGTGTAGAGGAAGAACCCTGTAGCTCCACAGGGAAGCATCGAGGCCTTCACCCTGGAACTCTCATCGACCTTTCCAGGAAGAGCGAGCAACCCACGCCTCCACAACCAGACGTGGGTGAACTTCTCACCACCACATGTCACTGGCAGGAGATGTGTGGTAACTAATGGACAGTATGTTACACCATGGAGCAGCTCCATGGTTACACCAGGCGTAACATTCAACCGGTACAAGAGACAGGGATTGAATAGATAGTGCATTGCATTGAAGCTTTACGCACTTAATTGTGACTGAAATGGAAAGTGTCTGGATGTGGCAAGATAAATTGTTGGATTTCCAATGACACAGAGATGATTATCCGAAACAAAAACAAAAGACCCAGAGCCCCTTGAAATTCTTAAATTTTGCAGCATATTTTGTATATTATTCAAGTTTGCAGTGAAAGACGTAAATAAAACGAAATAGAATTGTCCTAAGAATTTGAATTGTGCAAGCATTTCATCCTACAGCTCCCTACAAGGCGGTCATTGTCGTCGGGCTAAACTTTTACTCAGTGTATCCATAGTATAGGCCTACGTTGATGACATAATTTTCCTAAACCCGGAATACGATAGCAAAAAGGTTGACAGTTGGCAATGTATGAATAAATCAAGGAGTTTCCTTGATAGAATACATTCCCGAAACTACAACACGGTATGAAAGCGACACGGCATGACTTGGAGGTTATTGCACCTTGACTTCGATGTGACCTACAGGTGAGGATCTTTCCTCATCTGCTCCATCACTAGACTACTCCAATTGAGGAGAGTGACCCCCTACCCAGCTCACCGTCAGTAGCAATCAAGAAAATTGGCAGTCATCATGAAACTGTCCTCTATGACCGAGATGGTGGTTGTACTGCGGTAAACAGCGGCTGGTTAGAGTCATTCCACGTGGAAAATGTCCCAGAGTGACAGACGGAAAGGAAAAGCTGGACACCTTGAACTCAACCTCGGAGGAAACGTACTTTCGTGTTATTTCTGGTCAGATTACGTGAAAACGACGGTAATAAGTGATGACTGGTAACATTGCTTTCCGACAACGTGGTCTACTTGAAAACATCGGCATAGGTTATCTATACTTTCAGTTTTGTTTCGTGCTATAACGTGGTCCGATTCCTCTGTTTATCACAGGGTGAGGAGTCTTTGTTCTCGTATAGCAGAAAAGATTACGTCGCAAAAAAATCACATCATGGGCTACCAAGATGCACTATAAGCAGGTATCATAGGGTAAGACATACCAGTACATGTGATCACTGGTCGAGTGTTGGTGAACTGAGTATTGTCACCCACAGACATGCCAGAGATGAGGTGGGAAACAAAAGCCCATTTCCCTGGTGTCGCCCTACACTTCGTCAATGCGTTCGTTACTGATTGCTGGTATATTGGTTTGTAACGCATCACAGTGAGATGGAAAGAATAATGCTGTTGCTGCCCAGGCCCATGATGCTGAGAATAACGTGATCATGATAATTGTGATAATGATGATATACGTGTAGTTAATAATAATGATAATGATAATAATAACAATAATAACTTTTATTATTATTATTGTTATTATTGTTATTATCAGCATCATCATTATTATTATCATCATTATCATCATTATTATTATAAGCACTATCATCATCATCATCATCATCATAATGATAATCATATTCCTAATAAAAATAATGATAAAATGGTGGAAATAACAGAAAATATCAATTTATCATTGTTTCTATCATAGCTGAAATAAATGAATTGTATCATTACACATTAGGCCTATCACTATCACTATAATCAATAACTACCTATTTTATTTCATTACGATTACTAGTATCCGTTTTTATGTAAGCGCTCCCAATTAACTTTTGACCGCGATTGAGAATAAGAACACAACACAGAAGAAGATGAGGAAAGTTTGGCGGACACAATTCTGCGCACTTTTAACATGAAATGCATCGGTGTTTTTCTGATCTGTGTGGGGTTTTTTTAAAATCAGAATGCCATCTATAATGATGCAATAAAATTGAGCCAAAGGTGAAAAAAAAACCCAAACAAACATGGACATAATGTTAAGGGTCTCATGAACGATGTGAAATACGGCATAGCCTCTAGTGTAATATAATAATGAAAGTAGGCAGACATTATACTGGCAGTACATAATCGTTGTACATTCAGAATGTATAGCACCACGGCAGCTCAATGGAGAGTTCGCCTGTACTCTCCCGTTCTGGATCCGGGCCTGTCCGATCTCCATTCAACCAGAAAGGCTGTCTGAAGCCCCTCGCTTCGCCTCAATGAATAGCATTCATCAAAATGGCTTAAGCCGCTTATTTCTGCGCAATATTTGCGTACAGAAGTGTATCAAAAGTAGTTCATTTTGTCGTGATCTCTTTCGCTCTTATGTTGTTGTATTTCGACATCGTCGTTTGTGTTTGGATGTGTGTCATGTGCGTTTACGGAGGCCAATTAAAGGGAAATATTCAATCTGCTCAATCGTCTTGGGCTGTGCATCGCGGTTTGAATGTTTTGTTTGTTTGTTTGTTTGTTTGTTTGTTTGTTTGTTTGTTTGTTTGTTGTTGTTGTTTTTATAAATAATCTTGTATGTTGTACGTCATGCTACCCATACATCCTCTTCTACTTTTCTTTGCATTTATTCTCTTAGAGCTCTTTATGAATGCCATGACCATGGATAACACATACCTTTGCTAGATCATTTCTTTGCCACGTCTTTCAAAAACTTTTAAAACCTCACGAGTGACGTATTCAACCTTTCAAGGGATTTCTGTCAAATCACTTCATTCTATTTTCAGAGTGGTGGCGCTGTAACAATGATACGTTTGTCTCTATTCATGCTCGTATAAAGAACTAAACCAGTCCAGACGCACGATTTTTACTGCAGAGAATAAGTCTCATTCCAGGAGATATTCACAATCATCACTTCTTACTTCCAATGAAATGAATTCTCGTTTTGAATTGCTCAGACAAAAAGGAGATAAACAAATAATTATAAGATGTATTCTGCATTTCAGGTATTGTCGTTCCTTTTCATCACTTTCATGATTCCTGCCCTCAAGGATCCCGGTCACTGAAATACGACAGAGTGAAGAGATAACCTTTATCTTGAGAGAAGTCTGAGAGGTTGACTCAATAGATAATCACCTTGTGAGTAATGAGGCTACGTCCAGTGATTGGTATAGCCGTGAAGACTGAGCAAACAGACATTCGCAACACATGAGTCATGTTGCATGGTCTTCACACGTATCAACCATGCCACTCTACGATCCTTCATAACCAGCTACGATATCAACGAAGATAACTGAAATGAATAAAGGCACAGCAGTGTTGCAAGACTCAACAAAGACATATACGAGTCAGTGGTAAAAATTGATCAGGAATATCTGCATGACCATAATCACTCGGATCACGCTTCCTGTATAATTATGTGATAACCTATGGTAACGGAAGAGTCGCAAAAATAGGTCTACCGGTAGTTACACCACCTGTTTCTCACATAACATATTATGTTTGTCTATTCTATTTTCTCTATCTCTCTCCCTCCCTCTCTTCCCTTCATCTGTGTTTGTTCCTTATTCTCCGAGTCTGAGCACAATGTCCATGCATACATGTATACTTTGCGAATGTATCATGCGTGATAATGATCTATATATGCGTGGGGGGGGGGGGGGGGGGGGGGAGGGGGTGGGGGGCTGGCAAACCACCCCTATGAACAGCGTAGGTTTCCCATGCAGGAAATTCACAGTTTTGAAGGCTGGGAACATCAAGGCTTGATCAGCATGACTGTTGAATGATTCAGGAATCAGGATACAGAAACTCAGAGAACTGATATCTAACGACAATCACAGACGTGTGACGTGAAGGTTTGTTCGTCATTTGAAGAATGTAACCCAGTTAAACCCGTGTGAAAGTCATCTGAGGCTTGAAGAGCCAAGTACAGCAATGTCTTCTTGGCTTTCACGTCATGAAGCACATCCCTTGTCACCTCTAGTTCAATACACTGTACCGAAATAACTGTTACTAACCATGCTAACGGCTTTATGGCAATCGTTCCTTCTTACAAATGTAGGTATACATGCTGGTATATGATGGACTATATGTATTGCGTCGTGTATGTTTTATTTTGTTATGTTTTGTTTTGGTTTGTTTGTTTGTTTGTTTGCTTGTTTGTTTGTTTGTTTGTTTGTTTGTTTGTTTGTTTGTTTGTTTGTTTGTTTGTTTGTTTGTTTTAAGTGGCGGTGGTAGTGGTAATCACTACTCGAGGGTCCAAAGTGTATCCCTATATAGATTTTTTTTTTTCACAAAGCATGGATTATCACATTCCACAGCAAGCTTCAACATCAATAACGGTAGCTTGGACTTTGTAGGCCTACTCAGTTTGTGTGTCAGCATCCTGTTTGACATCAATTCTCTTCTTCCGGATTTTCTATGGAGAAATGTGATCGTTGGAGATGAATTGTTGCTGTTGTGCGCACAAGAAAAGTGTTAGGTGACGATGCCTCTTCGAATATTATGGAGTGACAGCTGCAGTACGAGCCACGTTGACAAAATGGTTTCAGTTGCTATGTGTTCCCATATAACATACCATTGACAAGACACATGGAAACAAACACAAAAATGAGTAAAAGCAACTCTCATGTCAAGCACAGAAATTGGTCGGTTTGTATGTCAATGTTGAAAAAAAGGAAAGTTGTCACGTTGCCACATTGGTATTCTTGTTCAATGTTCGCATCGTGGTAGAGGGAAACAAATCTAAGAGGAAACTTCATTAGCCATCTTCCCTGAGAAATATTGTCCAGTAAAATGCACACTAGAAGTGAATGTACCATCCATTTTCCCCAATAATTCGCAATATAACTTTAGACTGACAATCTTTCCGAGTACTTAACTTTAGTGTGAGGAATTTGTCACGATCAGACGATTGCCGTTCTTCGTTTCTACCCAGCTTTGTCCAGTCAAGAGAAAAATACAACAGCAACAACAACAACAACAACGATCGAGAGCACGTTGTCGGATTAGCTTCAAAGTGTCCTCCATCAAATCACAAATGGAATCCAATTGCAATGTCAATTTATATTTAAGATAATTTGATCAAACTCTTAATTAATTTTGATAAAGGTTTATAATCTTAAAAATTCACATTAATTAGTGATAGTGGATACACACCCCAAAATGCAAACTAACAGAGGTGCTGGTTACCTCACCCCAGAACTCTCTTGACTGTGTGACTTACATCACTTTGTGTATTATATCAAACTTTACGACCTACTTAATTCACTTTTTTTTCGCATAAGAAAACTGGAATTTGAAGTAGTGTATTCCCGATGAAACTGCGCTCTTAGGGAGGAGAGTCATAATGTACATCAGATCCTCTCCTCTGTTCACTGGGGTTATTTGATGCTACATCAAGTCCTATTTTGATCTATTTTAGAGAATATTAGTGGATGCAGTAAAAGCGTGATCATCTATCACACTCACAAGGCTAATCACGTCGTCTGGCCGCCATTTTGATTGGCGGCACACGTTAATAACTGATTCCTCATCAGCCCTGCTCACATCGTCACATCCCCTCTCCTCCATCTCTCTCTCTCTCTCTCTCTCTCTGCCTCATTCCCTGTTTAAAATTGTAACTGTATCAGGTGGCCACGGACATCTTTGCCTGCTGTAACAAAGGCAGCTAGGGCTGGGTTTGGGATGCAGAAAAATGTATCAAGGTAAAAAGTCTGTTCCTCCGCTGGCTACAGACAAATAAAACAGGCAGGAACAAGGAGTGAGGGGGATGTAGATTACTGTGGCAATCAGATGCAATGTTTGCCTCGGCAAGGCATCATAGATGGCCACCCAAGGCCGGTGACTTTAATTAACATCGTCTATTTCAAGCCAACGAGGAGAAGAGTCAAATGGAAGATAGAAGCACGATGTTTATTGAAACAATGATTCCAGCCAACATTCTCATGTCAACACGAACAAGGATGACATTCAAATGCAGAGCTCATCATCAGGACATCTAACTTTTGTAAACTAATAACACAT
Organism: Diadema antillarum; assembly: GCF_040938485.1. Classification (NCBI taxonomy): domain Eukaryota; kingdom Metazoa; phylum Echinodermata; class Echinoidea; order Diadematoida; family Diadematidae; genus Diadema; species Diadema antillarum. The sequence goes on along the minus strand of NW_027271657.1, from coordinate 661,943 downwards.
GGTGGATAACCACGTCCAAAAATTCAATGATTATCACCTTATCGAAGCATCTGTCACAATAAATTCTGTAGGTTTAGGCAAATGTGTCTACACACGATACTGAACGATGGCGAACGTAAGAAGACGCCATTATCATCAGCAACCCTTTCTCTTCTCCCTATATGGAGTACATGGAGTATATTATTCAAATAGAAATTTATACATGAGTAATAAATTATTGGATATTTGCAATGAAAGTTTTGATGTTCTATTTCAAATCTTTATGAAAATCACGCCTAAGTAAAGATTTGTTTTTATTCAAAACATTCAATCTGCCTTTGCAAAATAATGGTAAAATTATTTGATTGCTGACTACGGTAAAGATGAAACATTTTCAAAATACGATCTAATCATACCTCCCCCCCCCCCCCCCCAATTCATTTCCCCCGTCAAATGAGACGGCCTGAGTGTAAACTAAATATAAAAATCGCATGCACAATTTCTTACTATACACAGGAAGTTCCAAGTATCATTACTCATAGATCGCAATACTAAAGTCTATGTCACCAGTACACGTACTCTTCAGCTTCCGTCGCCTTTTCGCTGCCTACTTCCGAACTTCCCACCATTGTTGCATAAATCCTGTTCCCCTACTCAGTAATTGCATGTTTAAGGTTGACATCAGATATTTCCCCTCTACAGGTCGTGAAGATGGCCACCACTGACCGCACTTCAGTGGTCATCGAACAATGTCCAAAAATTCCAAATAACTATGACATCATATTCATATCCTGCCGTCGATATACTGTGGCCAAAAAGTAGACTTGTCCACCAAAGTACTCGATCGTCTTTTTTGTTTTGCTTTGTTTTATATTTGAGGGGATTTCCTCTCTGTTTCCGATTTTATGTTTAAAACTGTGCATTAATAATTTTATGGGTTTTAGCACCACCAGGACAACCACTTTCATGTGTTTGTTTGTTTTGTTTTTGTTTTTTGTTTTGTTTTGTTTTGTTTGGGGGGGGAATTCCTGTTGCCTATTATACGTGTGATGCAAGTAGAAATTCAAACTACCGCTTTTGACTACAACAATTCTAAGTAAACGAAAAGGGCTTTACTATTCAAACTTGTGAGATGGATAATCATCAAGAGAGATTCATTATGACTTCTAATCTTAGCAATAAAATTTCGCCATGTGGCTCGACATATATATAGTACGTATGACAGTGGTACAGAGTGTCAACATAGAAAACGCATACTGTCTTTGGAACTACAGTACATTATGTATCTATAATCTACTACGCATGAGAAATCGTCTTTTTTTAACCGTGTTTTGTTTTTTTAAGAAGACTTTTTTTCTGTCTGACGTTATAGGCTTTCTTAGATTTGCGGATTCGAAACACGAGAAACTCTTAAAACACTCTTCTCTTTCAATTCCATTAACTTTGAGAAGATGCTGCTCTTGCAAGTTGGAAGTTAGTATATCAGTCATAACTAAAACGTACTAAATAAGTGTGCATACTTTCTGTTTAGTTTGATATTGCTTCATGGTGGTTGCTATGGAATTTCATACTCTGCTCTTTCTTCCAATAATTGCACAGAGCACCGCTGAGGTAAGTAGGACCCGTGGTATAGTTTCTAAACTTCAAAGCCTTCTGTCAGTCCAGTGTGTACTTTCTTTCCATTATTTTTACACGCTTTACCGAAAGTCCACTTGCATTCAATTGTGTCATTTGACAGCTTAGAATTTTCTGTTTACCAAACGGAGATCAGCTAAAGTCCATCTGACTTTGGGTTATCAGCAGCCATATCTTTTTATCACAGATGGAAAATTAAACCATAAAACAACGAAATCCACATCAGGCGACTTTTTGGTAGTATTGTGATGTAGGGTAACAAATATGTATTTTAAATATATGTATGTATTTTAAAATAATTTGTATAACAAATTTCCTACAGGTATATTTCCAGGTTATTGAATATAAAATAAGCAATAAAATGATAATGATATTAATAATTACATACCAACGGCTAACTTCTGAAAACTCTATCTTATTTTTGCAAAGTAAAACTGTGATTCCAGCATAAAATTTGAGCATTGTTTACATTGTGCTAAAGACAGGCATTTTTGGAGGATAAGATGACCAAATTTTAGTAACTATTGTTTTTAGACAACCACAGACTGCTCAAACATGCAAGGTTCAAGGACAGAGGCACATGATTTGACTCATGCACAGAAACTAATTAAGAACCCAATGTACCATTGATCTCAACGTTGAAGGTTACACACTTACCACTTGATCTGCTCTGCTACTTGAGGTCATAACGCTCTCGTCGACTGCATACAAAACTTCTGACTTGGACCTTTCTTGTCAAATTGCAAACCTCGATTATACGTATGCTGCAAACCGCTTCTAATACGGCAACAAACGCTTACTTCCAACTGCAGGTAGCAGTGACTGTGTTTATGAAAGACTCTCCATCTATATATACAGACAAATATAATAGTTCATAGAACCAGTATTGTGAGAATGACGTATAAACTCGAACAGTCATGACCAAGGGCACGCGAGTTTAACCACAATCCCGACAGCCTTATTTGGACAAAGCCAGTATTTACGAGATCCTAAAATGAAGGATGTCATAACTCATCGCTCCACTCGCCAGTTGTCAAACTTTAGAAAAAACAAACAGTGGATTGGTACGTGGTTTATGAAAGAAAAAACACTATTGTTAACAACGCAAATAATTATAAAACGTATAGTGTAACTTTACTGTGTTTTCTCGTGGTAATTAATATCTCTCTTTTGAAGCGTTGTGCAAGCTACAATATTTGTTATAAAATGAAAATCGACACAACGGCACCTATCGAATTTGGACCAAAACACAACGGTTCGCAAGATTGAAGACTGGACCTACCCCGATATTAGATTTTGTACTTTAATTCAAGAGTTAGACCATTAACTTCATTGCTTTCGTACATTGGATCCTGACCAGAAAACCAAATTTTAAGTGATATCAGACTCATTACATGCATTACATCATAAATAGTGTTACATTACAACGTCCATTTACGAGACACTCGAAATGAGGGCCAGTGAATTACATGGTAACCGGGAGGTGGTAACAAAAGTGATTTCCTGCTAATCTTCTCGTTTTGTTTAGTTTCAATCTCTTAAGCTATTTGAAACCTGGGTCAATCTGACATTGATATAAAGCACAGCTTGCCTTCCCTCCAAAAACTCACCACTTTGAAACTTGAAAAAAAAAGAAATTAAAGCCAATTTCAACAAATTTGGTGGAACTTTAATAAAAGACAAACAAGGATTGTTTCCCGTTTTAAAATAGTTCCAAGCATTTACGTGCATGTTACGTTCCTTCTAGGGGAAGGTGTATTCCATTGTCTTGCTATAATAATAGCATTTTAGCAATTATTGACAATTGATGTAACTGACAGAATTTCGGTCTGGAAGGATTTTCGAGGGCGTACCCAAGTTATATACATGAAATATTGTAGAAATACTATCACAAATATATGACATATATATATATATTTTTTGGACAAATGATTGCTGATTAGGGTATTATGAATTAATACAGGTCAACATGCCTTCGCACTGTATGCGTCTGTTTGGTTAAAACAAGGTCGACAGGAACATTATACCAACATCCCGCGTAAATGCGTGGAAATTTGTAGGAGAACACTGTTTATATCAGGTCATTGCTATACATTGGTGTTGCTAAGCAATGCCTCCATAGCTGTATATTTGGTCGTCAGGAGATCACGGCGAAATAAAATAAAAAAATCATATGGAGGAAAAAACAAATCAAAACAATGTTTTCGCCTTATAAATTATAGATCTGTCAATCAAAGCAGAAAGGCAAAGTCCACTCAGGTCCCACACCATCCACAGAGGGCGCACAAAGCATTATGATTATTATGTGTATTTATGATAATTATTATCTAATATGTATACGTTCATATGTCACACAATATCTATTCAAGTAAATATTCTTAAAAGTTCTGACCTTTCGACGAATACTGGATTACGTTAATCTCTCGTATACATGTACAGTCTTTACGGGATTAAGGGGTCAAGACAAGTTGATCCATACATGCTTTGTTTTGCGGTTCGTTCTGGGAATATCGGCAGGTGAGAAAAGTTTTTCTCTGCTCGGGGGATGATTATTTCTCCTTCTTTCAGCAGTACGGAACGAGCTGAGTTGTAATATAACAAAAAAAAAATAACGTATATCCTTTGTCATTGTTCTTTTAGCTTTACCCGCGGCAGGATTAATGTTTAAAGTTAACAAATCATACAATTGTAAGCCTGCACCAACCAGTGGTATGATTTATTAATCACTATTATGATTATTATGACATAATCAAACGACTCTGGGATCATTATTTTTTAATCTAATTTTCTTCGTCCTCCTCCAAACCTCACGTCTAATGCGTCAGATTTAATATCCAATCGTTATAACATTCCGTCAGTAGTATGTTATGCTGATTGTTTTGTATTACATGTAGGCTTAATCTAAAAGGATAACATTGTGATCTTTTTTGCAGACAGGGTGAGTGTGTATGGTCGTGTCATCAGTGATAATTATAATCATAAATGTATTTTTACACGTGCCTAATTTCCTTTATGTTTACTTATTATTGTTATTGTGTTTTGTAAGTTCTCTACAATGTATTGCAGTAATATAACCGTAAGTAAGGGGACTTCATCAAACAAGATCGCTTTAGAGCAGCCCCTTGATATTCATTTCCAGTCTTTCATGAAACAAGATGTGTTTCTATATGATTTTACGTTTTATCAATACAGTACTTTGTCGTTTGTAAAATACTTGTATATTGTGCTATGATTTTTATCAATATTACTGTCTCCCTCTGTATTACTGTATTTTTCAGATAGCAACTGATGATCTACATTTTGACAGCATGTCGGAAAATAATCATTAATCAATAACAGTGGTGAATAATTTCCTGCTTACATGTAAATTATTTGAAAATTAAAATAAGAAATGAATGAATAAATCAATTAAAACACAGAAGTGTTGATAGAATAAAACTCCTGTATTTTTTTTTCTTAATTTGTTATTATTTTTACACGCAGACTGGCAGAGTCGAGCATATTCTCCTTGTTTTGAATGCAGCAGAAAGACCGTCTGGGGTAGGGTTTTAATAGAGAATCGGCGAAGCGGGAACAGCCCGAAGTGATGACAGTCAAATTGGTTCTCACTTCTGTGGCTGATTCTATCAAAATAATTCAATCGTGACGTGCAAGTTGAATACACAAGAGATGTTTGAGGGTATAATGGTGCCTGCTTCTCCGGGCTCGACTCGCCTTTATTCGATGGGTTGAGCGGGGGTGGCTTGCGGTTTTCCCAAACTGAACAGCACCCTTGTCCCTGGGCATATTAAGCCAGATGTTTCGAATGGCCGGAATGGTTTACAATTCTCTTAACATGTGCAAATTCCATTTCATTCCGAGAAAATTTGGAAAATTAACAAAAACAGGTTGAAAATTGTTTACCCTTTCCCCTAAATTCATATTTGGACTTCATCGTATCAGATCTCTTGGAAAGTTTTGTTGTTTTTCGAAAGCTTTCCACGACTACAAGTGGGCAGGAAATTGCTTGACGGGATCCTGTTATTGTTCATTTCACGATTGTTTTGCTTTTCACGCGAGTGGGAGAAGCGACAATAAATCAACTCGAGACTCAAAGTTCATGACATTTACTGCTTGTCAAGTTCCGAAGTTCATGGGAATTTTCGTAAATTCGTATTACTACAGAAACAAGATAAAATCTAGTGTAACAACGCTTAACCTTTTGCTCCTTGTAAGTATTGTACAGGCGTGAAATCCAAAAGCACTGAACCCCATAATTCGGTAATATCACATAAAATCATATTTTCTGACAAAAAGTTATGAGCATTTCACACTATACATGTATTGATATACACATGGTGTGAAATGTTTTAAGTATTTATCTTATTTACATATAACATTTTGATATATTAATATTCATATTATATGCAATGTATGGGCGCAAGCATGATACATACAGTGTATGTTTACAATAAAACTAGAAATAAACACTTGGCAAAGACCAGCACAGAAAACGATTTGCTGATCATCATTATGATTTAGACAGTGTAAACATGTTCAGTGCTGATGTCATTGTACCTTCTATGTATCTTTTTTTATTATTTCCTGTTTGCTGGCAGTGTGTATTTCCTTCTTAATGGAAAAGCTTAGATCGGATTAACTAAGATGTCTTACGACACGAAATTTACGAGTCAGAACTGTCTTCATCAAACTGCATCTGACAAATTTCCCGAGATTGACTAAGGCTAGTTTTCAATAATCATGTTAATTATGTTTTCTCCCCAAAAGGCGGCCTCTGTTGAGCAATGAGCGATGTGTGTGTATGTGTATGTGTGTGTGTGTGTGTGTGGGTGTGTGTGTGAGTGTGTGAGGCGAGGACGAGGGGATAGTTGGGTGATGAGTCTTCAGGCTCAAGCTGGTCGGAATGCTGTGTCCGTCCGTATAACAAAGGGCCAAGAATCCTCGATGTACAAACGTGAGGACTTTCTTGGAGTGATAATAAGCTGGCCTTGGTCTCTTTGTCTGTAGGTTCAGCTCATATTACATGGGAGAAACTAGCGTGCAATGGAAGCCATTGGTACATGTCTTGTATGGTACGTGATCGTATTATCCTTTCCCAAGGGTCTCTACTTGGAGTGCGTGTCATTATGACCAATGTGGTCATGCTGCAACCATTTTTTTTCTTCCTTTACCATGTCCTGTCTACTATTAGGTACATCATTATGACTACCACATTGACTGACAGAAGAATTTCATGGTATCTTTTTGTAACACCAATACTTCGAATTCCTCCATCTCTGAAATCTTGAGACACTGGTCGATACTGGTCACATGACATATGGTAATTGTACGACGCTGCAATATCACGTACCCCTTCAACACAGGTGCACAATGAACACATGGGGAACACCCACCGAACTAAAAACAAATCTTTTAGTTCGGTGGGAACACCATGACATTAATGTGATGAGAAGCAAGCCTCTTGATTATCCCGTTTGAAATTTAAGAAAAAAAAAATACATAGGTGAGGCCCAATGCCACTGAATTAAAGTCTGCAATTTTAGTACGTGTCCAGTGAAGGGTGTAGACTAGCATGCAATCCTACAACATTCAATCCTACAACTACAATCATACTCTCATTAAAACAAAGTATGCATGTTGCATGTACACTACTGAATTTGCGTAAGAATACGTCTACGTCACAAAAATGTCAATCTCACACTCAGGAGATTTTAGCCATGTCAAACACTATACACCTTACCATCATATCGGGGTTAAAATTCACTCCTCGGGCCATTTGTATTATTTTAAAAAAAAAATGTTCTAAACACTAATGCACACGAGTTTCAACTGAGAAAAAAAAAGATTCGGATTGACTAGCTTCTTGGATTTCTCTGTGAATGGTTCTCTGAGTATAGTAGGGCCTACAATACACTAAAGACACTGCATACGTCTTCAATTCACCATATGACCGGAAGTCGTTTGCAAATACAATGCAAAGCTTCAGTAAGAACTCGTATTCCAATTTCACTAAAACATCACTACACCATCCATTACATTATAAGCAAAGAGTGATGACGAGCTGATTACGGGCAGCTAATGTGGCAAGACATGAATATCAACCAATATCAAATACAGTACGGCTAGTTTACTGGCACAATACATTTCTTCATATTCACATTTTGATAATGACGCATATATGCGCCATAAAAAGAAAATATTTTAAGTGGACTTCTATCTCGTATAAAAATTCGTGCTATATATCAATCATTGCGGGTCAATAAATACACTGTACATACGATGTACATGTATACATTCCTTCAATTTGGCACCTTTGTGAAGTGGAAATGTGGTTAGCCACATGTAAGAGAGAGGAAAAAAAAACCTCTGTGGTAAATCTGTTCAATCAACAGAGCAAGCTGTCAATTCCTTCACGAGTTTAAACATATCCTGTGATTAGGACCTCTCCTCTCTCTTCTAAATTTCTGTCTTCCAAGTATCGATGTCATCTCTGTTACCATGGATAATAATCATATGACTTTTCGTCGTCTTTAGTGTGATTATTAATAGTACGCGTGTACGAATAATCCTAAAATTAGTACTTTCTCTACTATTACAACTACTGATATTAATGATAATGATAAATGGCAGTCAAAGGTAATATAATCGTCATAATCATCATACCGTAATGGCACTATTGACATCTTATAGGCTATAAATTATTCAAAGACAATGAATCATAAGAGAACAGCAGACATTACAACTGCAAGGGTGCCTGTTTGTTTTTGTCAGTGTTTTTAGTGTATTTGATAAACTTTAATATCGACTCTGCGGGAAATACAATAAACGAGAGGCAATTTTTTAGTTTAAACAGAATTCTCTTTGTCATCCTCACAACTAATATGTCCATAATTAAAGGTCCTGTTTACCTTTGGGAGCAGTGATTTAAAAAAAATCAAGATATGATATTTGATGCATATGTGTAGGTCTGTTGTATCACAAAACATCCTACCATATAAAATTTTCGCAATAACCCTAAAATAGTGTATGTGCAGATATCAGTATTTTTTTCAATAAACCATGCATAATTGTAGACGGTTTAGTCTATTGTTCACATTTTGTGTATTTAACAATACTACGGATTCAAGTTTTTAACAGTTGTTGTTTCTATCCCTAAATCACATTTTAGAACTATTTTAAAGCACTAATGCTGTTTTTTGTTTCATCTGCAAATGGTAAATTATGTCTTTAATTTGTCTTGTTTTTTTTTTTCTTTCTTTTTTCTCTCTTATACTTCTTCCTCTTCGTTTTCTTCTCCTTAACTCTAAAAACAATTGTTTTCTTAGGCAGCCCAGTCTAACACTGTGTTCTTTCGTCAATCGGTGAAAAAAATATATATATATATATTTTCACGCAATTCTGTTCATCTTATCAAGATAGAAATACATGTTTTAGCATCAAATATCGCACATTTTAATTTTGTTCGTGTATTCGTATCTTTTGTTCGTGGTTATGTATCCGTACTTGTTGTACTTGACATAATAATAGGATGTCCAACAGTCTTTGAAAGATCACTTTGATGTCCAAATTTTACGTATGTATCTCTATAACAAAGATTCAGACTACTATAAAGTTCGCCCGAGACCTACACGACAAATCAGCACAGAAATTCATTAAACTAGATTCAAGTATAAGAATTAATGTAGTACGATGTGTGCACACGTGGATGGAATAACTGCCTAATATTAGGCCCTCAGATGGAAAGAAAATTTCATGTACATATCATGAAATAATGCATTAAATACATTAAACAATAAACATAGACATTAGACATTATTACAAGGCAATGTGAATGTCTAAATCCCTGCTTCTTCCTTGGTTGCTTAGAGAAAACATTTCGACTAAACAGACTGCGTGAATTCTTAGGCCGGAAGGTGCAGGACGAAAGAATGGGCGTTATAGGCATGTAATAATAGGAAAGTATCAGGAAATCCTCGCACATTTAAAGGGGAGTGGATTGAGTGAATGCAGCAATATCAGTAGAACACATCAGTGAAAGTTTGAGGAAAATCTGACAATCGGTTAAAAAGTTATGAATTTTTGAAATTTGGTGACGATATCATGCACTGGATCAGAAGACTACTTTAGATCATGACATCACATAATGGACTACGATATAAAGAAAATATAAAGGAAATTCCACAAAATATCATTTCATATGAAAAGTACACATTCCCTGGACTTGTTACTGACATATGTCAAGGGTAATATCATTCCCCCTGCTTTCTTTTATAAAGAGGAAGTCTAGTGCTCTCTCATTATGCTAAAAAAAACTGTTTATTTTTTCTTTATAGTTTCTTTATATGGTAGTCCATGTGTGATGTCATGATCCGTAGTAGTCTTCTGATCCAGCGGTCTCATCACCAAAACTTCAAAAATCCATAACTGTTTAACGGATTGTCCGATTTTCCTCAAACTTTCATTCCTGTATACTACTACTATTGCTCCATTCACTCAATCAGGATGTATTTTGGGGGTTAATTCCCCTTTAATAGGAGAGATAGTCGACTTGCGAAGTAACTTGAATGAAAGTATACGCAGAATTCAAATACACTAAAACTGTCAAGACAGACAGGTTATATACTGTTAATGTCCAATGTCATCTAAACGCACATCTCTAGTCAGTCCGTCAGCCCATAAATGGCCGTCACTGAATGTCGTTCTATAAATCACTCCTGAATGAATATTAAAGGTAGGGGACACCTTTTACAGACCTCCCAAAATGCAGCAAAATATCAAATATGAACCTCAGGGGACTTGCTTAGGCCACTGCTTAGAAATTTGGAAGTCAACAGTTATCTAAAATTTGAATAATGCACAAAACTCAACTACTCAGTAGTTCTGTGTGTCAGCCACACTTAAGCCTTTTTGTTGCATTCTTCTGTATTTGTGATCTATAAACACAAATCTAAAAGTACAAGAGCTGATGTAATAACATATAGAGTGTGTGGTAAGAATGTATATAGAAATGTTTGTAAGTGTTGATGAACTTTCTTCACAAAATATACATGATGGACACACATGCAGTACATGGGTCTGCAAAGGTAGCCTAGTAATGTACTGGAATTTACGGTGAGCCCCGAAAACAATTCAATTCAAAATCTAACCGTCAAAAAAATGTACTAAATGTTACCTTCCACTTTCAATACTTTATGGGAGTTTCTAAAATGATATTCTCTTCAACATACCACTGTATTTATACAACTCTTCATTTAAGGCGTGCAAATGGGATTCCCTACCTTTAAAGATAGGACAGAAATGTGACGTACAAAGATGGAAAGTAGACACCGGCTGCGAGGATCCCTGGTCGCCATATTACTGTAATCGTAGACTTTACGACGCAATAAACGTTTATTAGGCCTAGATAATTATTATCCACATCATTAAGACATCATCTCGGAGCTGAATAGACTGCCACCAGCAGATCGACATTCTTTGTTGGTGACTCCTTTCTATTTCTCTCACATGTCTCGCGGTCTCAGCCTGCATCAAACTATAATGAATATCTACCTGTAAAAGAATGGAGGGATTTACTGTAAGCGATAAAATTTTATCCATTTTCCCTCAATGACAACTGTCGGTGTGGAACCCTGGAAGGGGGCGGGCTGAGCAGCCCCTTTTGGCTTTTTAAGAACGATTAAAATGCATTGCTATGTCAGTGTATAAATCAATCATTGTTGGCTAAGAGGGTGTACTCTTTGCTTTGTTTAGGCATACTCATAACTGAATCCAATAAGTTATGTTTGAAATAAGCCTGTACATCAGCATAAAAATTCGCGTCACTAACTATCTAGTCTATAAGCACAGTAGAAAATACAAAAGAAATGGTCATGTGATGTATGTATACTATCAGTGCATTTTAAGCCTGGACTGTCATTAGAATTGAGACTAAAAGTTACGTTCGATGGTATTTCCGGTAGAAGGAGAGATCGTTCCAATTCTTTTCCTGAGTGGTTACGTAACATTCGCAATGACTCTACAGATATTTACACTACGTCAATGCAGATTATGCTAGAAGTAACTCAAGGAAAGACTAGTAATTGGAAAATGTGACGCACACGATATAGCTCACGACGTCCTCAAGGCATGGCTGGCTGTCCACACCACTAGCCAACAATACTGCATAAAATATACACATGGTATATATTCAGTGATGGTTCTGAACGGCTGGTGCTGGACAAAGAATCTGAATTTTATGTAAATATACGAGCCGCCATCAATGACCACTCAAATTAATTCCTGGGTGTATCCTTGGTCGCAATTAGGGCAATGAAGCTGTGAATTACACACGAGTTTGATGATTATGATGGTTACCATCATGTGAGTATGCATATATTGTATTCAGCCGTCATCGCCGTATGGGACGTTATACAGCATAATTGTACAGGTTGTGCTCCAGTTTTGGAATTCGATAACCCGTGCCTATTCCTGTTTAATTAAACCCCACGATCAATATGCTTCCCTAAGGACAGTGCATATCAGACACAGGAGTGGTAGACGTTTCGTATACAAAAGTACATCAGACGTATAGCATCAAGAAAAATTGAACATTTTCAAGAAAAAATGGCATTGGATACAAGATTCATGTGAAATCATAAGTGGTGATAGAAGTTTTACACAACAAATTATTTATAAAATCATGTCTTTTGGTCCATAATTTAGCAACAATCCATTTACAGTCATACTTTACTTTTCGGGGGGGGGCAATTCATGAAGCATTTTTGTCCGACAAAGTTGTCGGACAAATTTGCTCTCAGCCAATCAGATGCAAGAATTTCAGCAGCTTTGTAACATTTTGTCAGAAAAATATCCGACTAAACTGCTTCATGAAATGCCCCCTGGAAAGAAATTGGGAATTAATGTTCGAAACTCTTGACACTGCCTGAGTAATGAAGACTTGTTGGATAATGATTGAAACCTGTATCGCTGATTCGTGAAAGCAAGTAAAACTTGACAATTATTTTATTATATTCGCATATTTTGTCCAATTCTCATGAAATCCGTACCCTGCTACCCATCCTCACTCGTTTTTGTTTTTTTTGTTTTTTTTTTTTTATAGTCGACTTGAGCATGTGTGTTCATTGATACACGTCTACAGATGCGTGCACGTTACGGCAAGTATACATGTATGAATATAGACGTCCAAGGCCTACAAAATTAGTGCACATATTATACAGAAAATAGAGAGGTTCAACGCTCTATTGCAGTTTCTATCTCCAAATGCAATAATCCAACGCAGTCTCCAGCGGCCAATCTGTGTTGGCTGAGTGGCCACTTGACATGGGACTGTCATTCGGATATACCTAACTCGCAATGATCCGATGAATGGCTACATTTCAGCCGTCAACGTTCATTGTGAATTGATTATAATAACACCCAGGGGATGGTGCGGATCTGTCATTTATGGTCTCACACCAGACCCACAAAGCCATCTCATTAACAATCATATATTTCTGTTGCTGCTATATATATAAAAACGTTACAATTATTTACAACACATTTCTCTGGACAGGAAATTGGAGAAACAGTTTATTGCTAAGAGCAACACGCCATATTATGTTCCTGAATGGTAAGCCTCTATAAATCAAGATATATTACGAACAGCCTATCTCCATTAGTGTAAGAACAGTATATTGTCTTTACAAGTACACATTTTACCATAAAAAATATTTCACAAATGCGTTTGATTTTTCATCATCAGAAATTGTAGATGGATGGGACTAGGGCAGTCCTGAAAAGTATGATGGAGTCTGGTTATCAACATTGTGGTCTTAAGATTGTAACCTACAGACAGGGAAAATTATCTAAGTAAAAGAGGAGCAGTAATGAAGCCTCTTTCTAAAATACACAGTCTTCGTTATAGATCTGCTAGTTCGGGGTGCTTTGTTTTACGTTAATGTCTTTTTCAGCTATAACTGTTCTTAACATTAGTTGATTTATGCACTGACATAGCAATGCACCTGACTCATTGCATAACCTCTTGAATCATCTTCTTATTCTTCTTATTTTGGAAGCCCCTAAATTGCGGACATACAAAGTGTTTTAAAACCGAAGTTATACAAACTATCTCTAAGTAAAAAACAAAACGAAAGTTGGTCAAAGTTCTGTCCTGTTTAGTATACTAGCAGGTGATGTGAGACAGGAAAGAATAGTACATGTATACTAGAAGAGTGTTCTATCTATTTCATTTTTTTACTCTTTTTTACATACTTTGTAGGCCTATAAAGATGTCATGTTATAGGGATGGTACAGTATTGGTGGAGATGAGAATTGGGCTTTTAACTTCTGCGAGATACCAAGAAAACACTTATAATATAGCACAGAGCATACCATTTTAAGAGGAATTCAGAGTTTATTTGATGAAAATCGGGTATGGAATTACTGAAACAGCCAAAAACAAAGTAAAACAATTTCAAATTCAATTTTGGTTTTATTTAAACAAAATACCCAACAAAAGTTCAAAGATTTACCATATTACAAATTGACATGGTGAAACTTGTAACTTAAGCCTTCTTCTCAAAATATCCGAGGCACCACTCCTCTATATAACTCCTGACACCACTCCTCTATATAACTCCTGATACGAGAAACTATTGCATATACATGTATGTATCACACAACTCAACGGTTTTAGTAGAATAAGAAAATGATCATCCAGACAGAAACACGATCAACACGACAGACGAAACAAAAAATGACTGGTTGGACTAAAGCAATAACATAATAGAAATTCAATGCACATGCAATGCACGCAAATATATGATGATACATATTTCTTGCGCTATCATTGCAGTCTCTCATGTCTGAAATGAATTCTGCACAAGAAACATATCGCCATCGGCCTCTGTCTGTTTTGAACGGGAATGGATTATATCCAGTGATGGAACAAACACAAACTCTCGGGTATTATGCAACAAAGTGGCTAGCAAACATTGTCTACACCTGTACTGTACACATGTACACCCGTCTCAAACGTAGTAAAGCATTGTTATACTGTTTGAACAAACCGTGGGTAAATACTTACAAATCGCACAACGCGACTCTGTTTTCATCGAGGAGTTGGGCGCTCCCGTAATTCACCGATAGTTCAGCCATCAGGCAAACGAATAGCACTATCTTTCTCCCCATGTTTCCCGTCCCCTGGCAGTAGGAATCCATGGACAAAAGTTCAGTTGTCATATCCTAAATTCAATTCCAGTGTAATCAGTGGTGGAAATTCACCAGTGTAGACAGATGGCACGCGATGTTTTCACAGACGGTCTAGTGGTGGTTAACGAGTGAAAAGGCGGGTAAACAACAAGCTCACTACTTCCAGGGCCCGATCACGTCGAGGCGAAAATGTTATGTTCAAAGCCGATACACACCATGCTATTTCAAAGCAATTCTAGTAATGTTCTCATTGATTGTCTGTATACAGCCACAGCCTGCAGTCGAAAAGCGGTTTTTAATCTATAGAGAGAGAGGTACGTAATTGCAATTCTCTCCGGTCACACACCAATAACACACCGCAAAGCCGCTCTGACAGAAGGCATAACAAAGACCTTTAGGAGGCTGGCCAGACTCGCATTGCTTTCTATCCGTTTTCCGTCAGACGTACTTTCCAGACGAGTAATCCCATCAAAATGTGTGCACCCCGTGTAGCAGTACTATTTCATCGATTTCCATTCACAAATTATGTGAAGGGGTGACGACGGTCGTGGTGAAATGATAAAGCTGGCATGACTTAGTACCTGATAACGTTATTGTCTGCGTCCTACAGCGAACATGAATGAGTCACAGTAATGCGGGGAAGGCAGGTGTACGTACCGCCACGAAGTAGTGTCGTTCATTCATTCAACTGACGCGAAGATGATGAAGAGCAGCGAGGAAAACAAACCCATGCGGAGTGCAGGTACGGTGTACTGTTATAAACATTAGAGGGCGTGATGCATAGGATAAAGCTGGAATTCCCTCCCTTCGTAGGTCTGATAACGCCATCAGCCATTGTGTGATGCTTAGTGCGTACGATGAATGGGTTTCCTGGAAAGGCGGCTGATAAATATCACCTGACGATAACGACAAGAGTGACCGGAGCTGACCCTATCCGGTCACTTACCATCGCTGGTCATCAGAAGAGGTCGACTGCACTGAAAGTGCACTGAATTGAAATCCAATGATAGTTTTTTT
The DNA here is from genome assembly GCF_040938485.1 of Diadema antillarum. Classification (NCBI taxonomy): domain Eukaryota; kingdom Metazoa; phylum Echinodermata; class Echinoidea; order Diadematoida; family Diadematidae; genus Diadema; species Diadema antillarum. Next base: position 646,124 of record NW_027271657.1, on the reverse strand, counting down.
TTTTCCGCTTCTTTTTATAGTACATAATATTGTGATTGTTAGAAGTATAATGTTAATAAGATTATATTTCAGGTGCGAGTTTCTTCACTTTGTCTCCCTCTACAAATTAAATTTGTTAAGATCGCAACTGCTTATCTGTAAATTTACAAACATGTCGGAAAGAAGGAACCATTTTAAGGAACAAATTTAATTTGTAGAAGGGGACAAAATGAAGAAACTCGCATCTGAATCTTCACCCCTCTGAATAATATCTTTCTTTCATTAAAAAAAAAAGATTATATTTGAAGAGTTTGTTCGCAAAAACCGATAAGTCCAAATTTGTCAAATGGAGATATTTGCGATTAAAGGTCAAGAAAAATAATGAGAATAAGAAAATTTTTGCTTCTTTTGACCATAACTTTAAAAAATGTACCTTATTATGTAGTGACCAATATATCATTTAAAAGTTATTATTTTGTACTTTATGACAGAGACCGTACTTCAAAATCTTCAAAAATGGGCTTATCGGTTTTTGCGAACAAACTCTTCATTTGTTACTTGACATCATAACTTTTATAACTGTCATCATTTTCCAATCTTTACCATCCTTTACATAACTACAACTAGTAATTGCTGTTCAGTAGGTGTTGCATTCAAATTAAGATCATTCGTGATTTCAGCATTTAGTTGTTTGTTGTTACGCTTCGTAACTCTCAAATTCATTTAGAAATTACGTAGCTCTAAACCCCCTTTGTGAATTGAACTTGAACTTTATTCTGTTTTATTTTTAAAATATAATGTTTGTACAATAACAAATTGAAGACAGTTAACGGTTACACAGACATGCAATACATAACACAATAATGATAACTGTAAATGAAATATGGAAACTACAAAAGACCAAGGTCTTGTCAGGGTGATTCCCAACAACAACAAAAAGAAAAGAATGTGAAACATTATTGTTTTAAGGTCACAACATAAAACAACTAAAGATATTACAAAAACAGATAGAAAATACAATTTAGTTAGAGAATTAGAAAATGTAAGTTAAAGTAATTAGTCATAAACCCATGGAGAAAAAAAAGACCACAAAATTATCAATAATCATTGTATATATTCCCAAATGGAAAATGGAAAAATCTAACATGTCTAACAATTATCTTTTAAGATTCTTCGCAAAGATATTAGAAGTGGGAGAATTTGTAACAGTATCTGCTAAAGAATTCCACATTCAGGGTCCAGTATGTCTGGGTGCGTGCATTGAAATAAATCTTATCTACTTTAAACAAATTACATCTATTATCATTTCGTGTGTTATAACTATGAATCTAATCATTATATTCAAACATACCAGAAAACATCTCAGGAAACAAATTTGTTTATATTCAAACATGAACATAAGAATATTGGACATATTCAATTGATATGATTATATTCAAACGATTCATTTTCAGGAATGCAGTATAAAATGCGACTTGTTTTCGAAATAAGAAGGGGAAGAGCGGTGTTCTCTGGAAAGGGGTGAGACTTTTTGTTTTGTTGCTTTTATTGCCAATCTCGCTATTAAAACGAGTCCGATGTGTCCATTTCTTTCTTGCTCTTCTTTTCCGGGGGGGGGGGGGGGGTTGAAAGCAATCCCATATGAAGTGGTGCGAGAATTGTGAGGAGATGATATTATAATCTAATATCTGTATAGGACCGCAGTCCATGAAATCATGTAAAACATTAATATTCAATAACTTCCTTGACTTCATCACAACTGCATACATGAGAGGTGTCTTCACAGTGTTCTGGATGGAATCATCTGCTATTACCTCACCAAGATTGAGATGAATTTTGTTGTGAAGTGTTGTGAAACTAGTCATTGACTGTGTAAGAGCGCTATATAAGTGATGCGATTGTATATTGTATTGTATATTATATTGTATTGACAAACGTACCAGAGTTTACAAACTCTTTATTGTTTTCATCTACTCTATGCTTTTTAGTTTTAACTTTCCAAGATTTTACATCAGTATTTGATAATCAAACCAAATTTGATCTTCTTCTGGATTAAGAGGCACTCAGGTGTAGCAATGAGTCTCAGTCTAACTGAAAGGCCTCATGGTGACATAATAGGATGGGGGGGGGGGGGTAGACAATCTCTTTCAATTGACATGTTACTTTCCAGATATCTGCGCCAATCTGCAAATCATAGTGAAGTTTTCATACCCTGTAGTTTCTTACTTCTGCCTCCGTACACCTCCCCCCCCCCCCTCTCTCTCTCTACCATGTTTCTCTGGTAAGACATGTTATCTGCCACTAAATGCAAGCGTTTCTTTGGAATCTTCATGTATAAGGGGTACAAATACTTGCACACTGTATAACCTGCGAATCACGTCAGGTGATTGAATATGTTACATGACTAAGTTATTCTGACATCAGCTCATGAGAACTTACTCCTTCAGTACAAATCCTGCTAATTTAATTTTCGTGACCTTTTAGTCAATGTACTTTGTGAACGACAGTTTGTGGTATAAACCCATGTGTCTCGGCGGTTGATGACCGGTATTACAATGTTCAATTAAACCTGTTTGGTTCTATGACGCAATGCTGATTTCTTCCTGTCCGTTGGTTTTCCGGGATATCACAGCTAGTGGGTCAGTTTCGGATTTATCTGAAAGACCTATCAACTTATTAAAAACACTTGCTTGTTAAGAATGGACCATTTGTATTGAAATAACGCACTACGACTGCTGAAAGGATGGGAAGAAATGAACAAAGGGTAAAAACAAAGCCAGTGGTCTATAATGAGTGCAATGAAGTTCAGTTATACTATATATGGGTCTGTGTATTCCATAAGACCTTCACATAAAAAGATAAGAAATACCAACGAGTACACTATCCTTATGTACACAATACTTCGCTTAGGCATAATTTACTACTTATACTGACCGAGTCTATGATGAGGCGGTTAAAGACGTCGACGTACAGTTTGCCTATCATGTTGAAATTCATGGGCTTTTATAGACAAGCTGTTTTACATACATTGTACTAATTTATTGAAGCCAAGGTCTGATAAAGGACATAGTGACATGAATGATCATCAAATTGTTCATTCACGATCGTCATTTTTGTTTCTTGTACAATGTAAACAAATAATATGAATTAGCTCGCGGTACCATCATTGTGATTGGAACTGTACACGTATGTCTTTGTATAATCTTTATATTTTTTGAGCGCATAGGGACATAATCATGGACTAGCTCTACGTGTAATACGCTATACCGTATGTCCCCCCCCCCCCCCCCCAAAAAAAAAATAAATAAATAAATAAATAAATTAAAAAAAAAAAAAATATATATATATATATATATATATATATAATGGGACCCTCCACAATGGTAACTTTAGAATCCAAATGCAATTTCAGGGTGTGAAACTATAACTCATTACCCACATCTTACTGAAAAACCCATCCGATTTGCTTCAAAGGTCAAAGAGAAACAAGGAGTTTTGTAGAGCATGTCAGGAATCCCTTCCCTCTAAGTTTGGTTCATTATGTTCACACATTATGCAATTCCAAAAGCATCCAAGTACATGTACAAAATTTGGAAGAATCAGACACATGACATGCTTTACAAAGATCCACATTTCTCTGCGACCATTTAACCAAATTGAATGGTGTTTTCTGCAAAATTTAACTAAGATGTTATAGTTCAGACCCTGAAGTAGCATTCAGACAGGTACTGTTTACCTTTGGGAACAGTGACTTAAAATTTTTCAAGATATGACATTTAATGCATATGTGTATGTTTGTTGTACCACAAAACATCCTATCATATTAAAATTTCGCGATAAAGTCTAAAATATAAGGCGATATCTGTATTTTTCTCAGTGAATCGTAACTGTAGACGGCTTAGTCTGGAAACATTTTTACAATAACTATTAATTGTTCACATTTTGTATATTTAACAATACTTAATATCGATTTTACTGATTCAAATGTTTACAGTGTTTGTTTCTATCCCTAACCCACATTGAAGAACTATTTTAAAGCACTATCACTGGGTTTTTGTTTCATCTGCGAACGGTAAATTAGGCCTTTAATCATACTCGAAGTTTTCAGTGCGAAAATCCGGTTGTAATTTTGGGGGGAACATACTGTGTAAGCAATGTTTATTATTTTTGTTATTATTGGTAATTAATGTTGTTATTATTGTTATTGTTATCATTATCGTCATTATCATTACTATTATTATCATTTTCCTGTATCAATGACAAGTGATTTGCCTTAGTCGAGAACATTTTTCCTTGAACGTACAAAGCGTATCTCCTCATCCGTACAATGTGGATACACACCAATTTTAGTACAACACAAAACTCAAGTATAGAAAAATATATTTACGATGATTTTTTTTCCTTCGCTCTCCATAAAATATATTATCCTTGTCTATTTTCCACTTGGCCTTCTCTATCCATAGATATATACATGTATATCTAATCCCATAGTGTAATCCAGCCATGTCTTTGTTGCGTTGTTTGTTTGTTGGTTTGTTTTTACTTTGTTTTTACTTTTTACTCTGCTGGGAGAGGGTATTTTGTGTTGTAGAAATCGTGTTTTACATATCCGTCTTTGCTGGTATTGTCTGTTATCATAATTAGTACAATCGGGTCAAGATTTTGCCGATTGCAAGTTTATACACCTGTTTATATCCGTTTTCACGAAGTAAGCGGGAAATCCTCCCTCATCCTTGACAAGATCGATCTCCGGGTTAAAAGATATCATCGCAACAAATCCCCATCCCCACCCCACCCCCCACCCCCCCCCCCAAAAAAAAAAGAAGGAAAATCACCCTATAAATGAATGGAAAAAAAATCAAACTATTTACTGCATCAGCACTGATCAGAAATGACAAGGGAGATGGGTATGTATTTAGAGAGAAGAAGAAACTGTATTTATCTTTGTTTGTTTGGTTGGTTGTTTTTCTGTATGTATGTATGTTTGTTTGTTTGTTTTATTTTACATCTGAGGAGATAGCTGTTTCTTCCATGGGGTCCAGTTGGATGTGAGGCGGGACCACTTCAACGGGTTAAACACCCTGCTCTTTGCGACGAATGAATGAAGCGGGATCTTTTGCGTGAATGAGTTGCGACTCTCTCACTCATGGGACCTTCATTTTATGTCCTATCCGATTTGACTCCCGCTGTGGATTATTGAATATTGCCAATCCATAAACCAGTAGGCATTGCAGGAAATGATATGTCCTGCTATCAGTGACTATGTTAACAGCAACATCTAGCTTTGATTCTTGCGTATGGTCGCTGAGACGGCAACCTGTTATTTCAACTGCTAAACAATTTTAGGCTGCATTGCATTGAATCCGTGTAAAATATCATCATTCGCAACTTCTCAAAGATCCACATTCTTTGGGCTTTCGTCTTCTCGCTGAAAAGGCATGGTGGGGTATAGGTACTGTACAAAATTACAGTGGAAAACGAGAATTATTTGGCTTTACAGCCATCAATTGACCACAAACACAGAAAGGTATAAGTGAATTAATGCATAAATTAATTACAATTTATTCTTTGGATAAGAAAGATTTAAGCTCAACACAATAGTGAGATAGGAAAAGTTTTGTAATATAACTTAAATCGGCATCTTTCGTAGAAATGCTACATTAAGAATATATATATATATATATATATATTGTACAATGTATATCATATCTATAATATCTGTGGCTTAAAGAAACTGGCAAGCCCCATGCAATCGACACAAGCTTATAATTATATATATGTATATATATATATATATATATATATATATATATATATATATATATAGTACAATGTATATCATATGTATATATCTGTGGCTTGCAGAAACTGGCAAGCCCCATGCAATAGACACAATCTTATAATTCACTCGATACGTAGTTCTGTCTTGACTCTACTTTTGTCAATTTGATCACATTCCATCAGATTGTGATGTTTCAGTGACCAACAAATATGTGTATAATGTGTACTATCATTACACAATTTAGAATTTGGATTCTGACCTTCACCAGATAGTTCCACAAATGACAATATATCGCAGCTCTCTTGTATACTCGTTTAAAATTTTAGCAGTATATCTGAGCTTATTTCAAACGATTCTCATAGTTAGACATTTTACTTTTAAACGATGTGACTACATAGAACTAGTATTACAAACCCAACTTACTGAAAAGATCCTTGATTCAGTTTCTTAACTCTCTGTGTGCCACAATGATTTTTTTGTCCATAGGTTTGTGTATGAAATCTGTGCACATTTTACTCGTTGGCATAGAAATGGTTTAGATGCAAAAGAAGCTTTGATTTTTCACCTCACGACTTCCATTCGTTGAATGCTGTCTGATCATACAAACGTTACAAAATATACTGGATAGGCCTAGGTCTTGTGAAGGTGAATGGATCTGTAAGATGGATAAAAAATTCTCACTGAATTTCATTTCCCATCTTTTTTTAAATCTCAAACAAAAGTCATGCATAATAGTAATAAAAGTGGCAAATAATATCTTTCGGATTAAGAAATAAGGACAGCACAACATGTTCAACATTTGCACAATGAATTACACACATTTAATGTATTTCACACAATTGACAAAAATCACAAAAAGAGCATAAGCAAGCACGTGTCATCACTCGTAGGAACACAAATTACATAACTCCTAAACAATCCACATTTACAGACACATCATATACATTTCATTTCAATTGTGTCCCTTACACGACTTTGAAAATGTATAAAATTTGAAATTACCCGATACATGTATCAATTCTCATAAAAACAGCATTCAAAAAGGCCCTGCAGAGAAAAATATAGAGAAATGCTTTCTTACGTATTGATATATCTCCAACAACCACTGAAGTACCGACGACACACGATTATACCCTACCTCCTGAACATTGCACATTAGATCATCCAAAAGCTCTCATCATAATTATAATCATGTAGCCAAAGCTCATTTAAGTAGAATGATGGATAAACTTATATGAGAAGTTTGGGAGTGAAGTAGATAGACCAAGTGTAACAGTAAACTGCTACATCTACCAATTTGATTTGGGGATCTCTGTACATTTAAAATAACTGAAATTTATATTGACATAGTTAGTACACATCAACATAAATGCCTTTGAAATAATTTTGAGGCCTGACATTTAAGTGACTCATTTTGAAGTCCGACATATAAGTGAATAGTTTTGAAGCCTGACGTTTAAGTGAATCATTTTGAAGCCTGAAAATTAAGTGAATCATTTAAAAACCTCACATTTATATGAATCACTTTGAAGCCTGGCATTTAAGTGACTAACTTTGATTTTGAAGCTTGACATCTAAGTGAATTTATATGAAGCCTGAAATTTAAGTGAATCATTTTGAAGCCTGAAATTTAGGTGAATCATTTTGAAGCCTGATATTTAAGTGAATCATTTTAGAGCTTAACACTGAAGTGAATCATTTCGGAGCCTGATATTTAAGTGAATTTATATGAAGCCTGAAATTTAAGTGAATCATTTTGAAGCTTGACAAATAAAATTGTCACACACTGACAATGAGATGAGGGCAAGGGTTTTTTGCATTTTTTTTACATGTATTCACATGAAACATTATTGCAAAACAATGTGCAGTATACAGCTATCCCTACCAAATAGACATGCAGTATTTTATATTACAAATTGTACTTAGGATGCATGGCCCTGTTTGCAAAACGTCACATGGACCTCACGACTTTGGACTGAATAAAATGGTTTAGGTGAGGAGCAATTTGTACTTAATTCTTGGCCATGATACGACACATGATTAATCATTTTGATCTGACACAAAATACAAGGCACCCTCCATATGCGGGGAAACTGCAAAATTAAAGGAATTTTTAGAAACATTTATATTCACGATTTTTTACACCAAACACTTGCGTTTGACTGAAGACTTACAACATGTTTCTCTGATTCCAAGTGCCAATTGACGAATGGAATTCAGGGCAAATCAATAACGTATAGAATTACTTATTTTGAATTCATATAAGCTGTGGACTTCAAATTCCCAAATCTAAAGGTGTCAACTTTAAATTCCAACATCTCAGTTCTAACCTGTGCACGTTAGTTCACATCCTGATAGTTTCTCCTTGGTTGGCAGAATCGATTTCACATAATTATGTCTGGATGAGAAAACATCTATACCTTTCTGTGTCTTCTAACATTTTGTTTCATGGCCTTGTAAACAACATCGGAACACAAACTGACCAATGATACACTGCACATCAAATCAGAAGAATAACAAGGTATATTTACAGCAGGTGGAGAGACTGACTGCCCCTAGTTCTATCTCGTGTCTCTTACTTATGAGGTGACATTGGATGGAGAACAATGACATCAAAGGTTAGGTGGGGGTCTACACATCAGCTCCACAACACACTGACACAACAAATGCACATCAAGGTTATTCTATTTACAATTACTGTTACATCACTGTTATATGAGAACTCTACATTCTGGTAACAGTGAAAGTCAGAAAAAGTACAATCACTTAGTCATGAGCCATACTGCGTAAATTTCACAAGACAATGATTTCTTGTAATTAATGAAAATTCAGCCATATATGCATTTTAAAATAATTCAACGAAGCAAGCAAAATGAAAAAGCACAAACAAACAAAATCAGAAAGAAACCTGTCTGGAAGACTTATGCAGAGAAGAAAATTCTCTGGCTCAGATGGTACAATGATTTGTACAGATACATCTTTAAATGAAACGGGTTAATGGGAATTTCTTTGTGTCAAGTGTACCTTGAATGCCGTCTTGCTATATTGAAGCTTATATTTCACCTTTTGCCTGTCAAACAGGTCCATCAAATGCAGAAGCATGAGCTTGAATTATAGTAAAGACTGCATTACCTACTGCATGATTAAGGGCATGTGAGGGAGGTTTATAATTCGCCTGGGTTTACGTGAGCAATTTCTGATATCAGCAGGCCAATAAACTTAGTTCATCTTCACTCACACCATCGTGCAGATCTGTTTTTGCTGTACTAGTATTACATTAATCCAGATACAATGTCAGCACTGATTAATCCACTGATGGTCTTTGTCAACTACACACACTTAAAGAGTTTCTCTGTAAAATGCTAAAATAACCATAAAAACTGTAATAATTAAAAAATGTCTTCAAAGAAAAAGAATACCCAAATGTCAGCCACACAGAACATTTTCTTTTTCTAATATAAAAGGTTCACATGAACAAATATGTTATTTCTATTCGGGCTGCAATATGCCACACTCCACGTAAAAAAAAAAGAAAAAAGAAAAAAAAAAGAATAAATAAATACAAAAATAGGAGCCAATATCTGATACCCAATAAAGGCTATACTGTCACAGAAAGACAACTTAATTTCAGTTCTACCCTTAAAAGGTCTGATAAGACTGCCTTACAGCTGCTGTCAGACAAATCAAATTGTATTCATAAATCAAGACAGTGTGTGTTATCAGATTGCTGATGGGAAAAGATCCATCGATTCTTCCTTTCTGTACAAAGTACACTTTATTCCATGAAATATGTCAGATTATACCTCTGTAGTCCCCTAAATTACCATGGTGTGGTAAATAATGGATAACTCAAGAAAAATGCTTGCATCTCTAGATATCAAAGCACAAATAGGGAATATATCTTTACAGGTGAAAAACAAAAGAGAGAGAGAAAGAAAGATGAGCAACAAAAGAAATAGTGCCATGAAAGAATAAGATGAAAAATAACATCATCACAAGATATTTTGTCCCACTAAAGACATGAAAGTCATGAAAAGTACAACGGATGTATAGTGTAAAGTTTGGCCTGTAAGATAGAAGGCAAAGTCACAAACAAAGGGTGCTCTTTCTTCAAATGGGAAGTGACCATTCGAGTTTCAATTACAACTCTGCAAATTCTCCACTAGGCCCAGATGAGAAAATCTAGCAATCCAAAACAGCTAATCCCCATACCAAGCTGACATCAAATTACGCACTGTTTGGCCCTGGAGGCAAAGTATAACGTGTGTCTGTGAGCTAGTGTTTTCTTCTTTGTTAATACACTATATTACAAGAAATAGAAGTGTCTGAAAGCATATGTAAGAAAGCACATGCTTTTATATCACAGTAGACCTGATGATGATATCATTTTGCCTGAATACCTTCATTGAAGCATCACTTCAAATTTAGCACATTACCATCTACTAGATTATACACATGAGGTTACAAATATCCACATTCCTAACATCACATTAGGACAAGATGTGCGATGCTAATGCCAAGTGTTCCTGTACACATCCTTTGCGTATCCAAAATAACTAGAAATAAGTCCCCACCAACCAAATAAATTGAGCATTTACAGAAAAACATAAACAATCAAAGATATACTTGAATACAACCTCTTGTGGATAATTTTCATGCAAGCAAAAAGTGCCCATATTTCAGTTCTTCTGGTGACCATACCTGAATAAACCACATAGGGAATTGTTACAGCTCATTATGAGCAGAATGAACAAGTGAAGTTCTATGTTATTGTTGGGGGGGGGGGGGGGGGGGGGGTGACCACTGGGTTCTGACGACCTACACTTAATAAATGCTATCCAGTATTAACATTTCACTAGTATGATATGATAGGGAACTTACTTTCAAAGATGACACATATACAAGCAAACAAAATCTGTACAACAAAGAAGACATAGCCATAACATACAAGCATAGTTAAACCACTGGTCAACACAGCTAAAAATGCATTTACAACATTTTCTTTGTTACCAACAAGCAATATCTACATTGAAATACACAGAGAACCGCTAGCATCAATGACATCTTTACGTCAAGCCGGTTGGGTATACACCAAATTGACATTCAGTCTAGAATGTCTGAAAGAAAGAGTGCAAATGAACTAGCCTTTGTTTCACATTGACTTTCCTCCAAATCAATGCATGAAAACAATTGCCATATACTGCCAACAGTATCACAGTTGAGTCTCCATCGCACACTGTAGGCTATAGATACCAGGTTTGAGTTTCAGATTTGTGCTCAGTATTTTATAGTCTACACTATGCCTTTGTAGTTGTAAACCAGGTTCTAGGCATTCTAAGTCTGTAGTGAAAGCAGATTGAAATGAAAGCTCTAAAGATAAATAATATGAAATCATGAAAGCCACACTGAAATTAAATGAAGTGAATTTACCAATACTTAACTTACACAGAGATCTCTCAACCAATATGAAGACTATGATAACAGGTATCAACCCAATACATCAGTCTACACAGCTTTGTTGGGAAAACCTCAGAGGTACAATACCTGACATGCACATTTTACTACAAGGACATGAAAGCTATTGAAGATGCAGTAATACTGTAAAAGTGGAAATTTTTGCGGTGTGGAAATTTTGGCACATTTCGTGCAACCACAAACGAGCACGAAGATAAAAGCATGGAAATATTTGTGCCTCATACAATATGTGTAACACTGTTTAACGTTTTCATTCCTTGGCATTAAAAACACACCAAATTCATCTTACCAAGCTGAGCACGAAGAAATTACTCGCCAGAAAATTTCCACATTTACAGTAACACTTTCTGTGACAACTTGACTTGCACACTCTGGAGTTATTTCCAGGCTTTCTGGAGCAGCACTGATAGACACATTGCAGAATACAGCATGGGTTGGTGCATGCTTGGCTAACTAATGCACGACAGCATTTCTCTAGAATTGCAATATGCAGTATTGCTACTGATGAGTCTACTCAATAGCTAGTACACTACTGAATTATGTTGGACATCAGACTAGCTCCTCACAATATGAGGACCCCAGTGAAACCTCTTACAAGACAGTGCTAAATGAGAAAACTAAAAGGATGAGAGGCAGAAACATGCAACAGCTTGCTATAAGTCACCATAATGTGAAGGAAACTTTAAATTTTTTTCTGTCTTTTTCACTGAATGAATCAAAGTGCAACACATTAGATGTCAAAATTACTGCAGAGATTTTTTTTCAGAGAAAAAACGACATATTTACCTGCAGTTTTCTTTCTGTGAGACTGTGATGCATGCATACCTGATTTTTTTTTTCTTTTATTCTTATCGCAAGTAGAGTATACTGAATCTATTAATGGTAACAATCGTCTGATGAAACAACACAGCACTGTATCCTCCCAACTCTCTCCTTGGACTAAAACTGGCATCACAACTCTGTGATAAGGACAAATATTTGGACCATTACATAACATTTAGAATCAGGTAGATAAAAACTATGACACAATCACAAGGGGAAAGGAAGAGAGATCACCTATTTATCAATATCTAGATCTACAGTCAGTCAGATTGAAAGATGAAACTCAACAGACCCACTGTTAGACTGTTATGTGAACTGCTCTGTGCATCCTGGTGGGCATCTTGTGACAAGTATTGGTGTAGTGTCTTACAGACTATTACTAATATCTAACATGGATGTATGATATCATGTACAGTATGTGCTCGTGGACTGGATTAAAGACAATATGGATGCAGCACACATAGACAATGTTCCCAAAGACCGCCTTTGTGCAGAGTCAAATCCCAAATCTTTACATACAACCTCAGCCTGTAGTGTCAAGGTCCTTATGCTTTGAATATGGCTGTGATGATAAGATGGAGGCGTGGCACGGTAAAAGGGGGCGTGGCTATGATGGTAGGAAGGGGTGTGTCAGCGTCATGTGGAGAAGCTTGTAGAGAGGCGGGACACTGAGTCTGGTGACACACGCTTCAGGTTGTACCTAGCACGGAAAGAACAGCGGCATCAAGGATTGAAATCTAATATACCTCAAGTACTACATGCAAGGGAAATATATATTTGAGTACTATAATAGTGATGGTACATCTAATTCCACAGTCACAGTCAGCATGTTGAAACAAGCGGCAAAATGTGCATTATCTAGCAATTTGTGAAATGGACAACAGGCTAAGATTAAACCTGCCATCATTCTAAATCCCTTCTGAAATATACTAACAATAATTATAATTGCTAGCATTAAAATGAGAGCAAGATCCCACTATGAAAATTTGTGTTGGGCACGTGGATAGGACACAATGGAATTAATGACTAGTCATGCAAGTGAAGCAAACCATTTTGGCTGTCAATACAAGTCATGGTTATTTAGAATTTAGGAGTATTAGATTATATAGATCAACTTTTATCCCCCTTGATCCTGAGCAGTTTACACAAGGTTTACTAGCTCTAAACACAAAAGTTAACGAGACATGAAAACTCGTCACATTGAGGACGAGTTAGGTGATACGCTTGTGGTCATGAGATGACAGTCATCTGTGATCGACAAAGAAAAGAATGTGATATAGGCACCTTGAAGTTATATTGAGCGTGCATGCGAAACCGTATCTGTAACCACTCGACCACGGGTCATCCACGGAAATGGTAAGACAAAAAAACAACAACAATGTATAGATATAACGGGGGGAAAGTCAATGCCCACTCAACTAACGTGGCCGTGTGAACATCTATTGCATTGCTAGACGGAAAAGCGGCCTTGTAACGACTGAGGTCGCTATGCCATTTCTGGCAACTTGGGAAAAATACGTCCCGCAGACATAAAACCTATAATCGGCTGGTTTTGATACCTTGCCTTTAATCACAATTTTCAGTGTAATGACGTCATCAAATTACAAAACAATGACATGGTCTTGAAAGAAAATTGTTCAAAGTACAACACCTCAGTCGTCGTCATTACATACTATGATCGGTTTGACAAAGTCAACCTGCAAAATGTTGCTGCAGTCGAAGCAATGTGGTCTCCAACACACAAAAAAGAGGGATATGGCGTGTGTGTGTGTCTGTGTGTGTGTATAGGTGCGTTTATATACGAACGTGATTTCTACATGGACGAATATGTAATACAAAATTGAAGAAAAAAAAACAGTAAAGTAGCTAATTATTTTGTTTCGTGATCTTGTGGGGTTCGAACCCGCAACCTCACGTCTCTGAGACGTCGCCTTTAACCACTCGGCGACACGTCTCGACGGGAAAATATGGGGAACGTTATGGACTTGAAAGACAGTTGTTCAATATATAACACATTCATCGTACGTTGTCAGTTTGCTATTGACATGACGATCTATCATTTGAATATGAGGCAGGCATTAGTACCTGTATGAAATTATTATAGGCATGGTTATCAAATTGCCCTAAAATATCCTTATAATTGCCTTATTTTTACACACAGTTACGCTATCCCTTTAAACTCGTCACAGTTTAATCAGAATCATTAACATCATACATTAGTACCATATTCAGTTCCATAGCTGATCACGTTTGCTAATCAATTAAGAGTAATTGTCTAGCATGTGTCATATGGCCAACCTGTATACACACGTATATACACACACACAATGCTAAATGTATGTATCAAACATCTGTAACACAGCTTTGAACTAACTATAGGAATTATCGCTGCACTTATCATCCATACCTTTTATCACTATCTGAAACTCCACAAAAACCACTAATTGACAAATAATCATCAATACAGAAGACTGAATACCTTTTTTACAATGTATAGCTTGTTACATGTATAAATCAGCACAAAGTAACCACGACTACATTGTGTTACTGAATTAATATGAACAAATTTCATGTTGTGACAGTATACTATATCAGTTTGAAAAGCCCAACCTGCAAAACTATAATTTTGCAGCAGTCGAAGTAATGCAGTCTCCAACGCAAAACAAAGGTATACTGTGTGAGTGTGTGCGTATAGGTGTGTTTACATGCAAACGTGATTTCTACATGGACGAAGGTGTAGTACTCTATTGAAGAAAAAAAGTAAAAAAAATATATTATTTTCTTTCGTGCTCTTGTGAGGATCGAACCCGTACGTGTGCAACCTCACGTTTCTAAGACGACGCCTCTAACCACTCGACCATACGTCTCGACGAGAAAATTAGAGGAACGTAAGCTTATGTACGTGAAAGATGAATCAGGAATCGTTTGGTCCGCATTCCATTCTCATTTTCAGTTTTAAATTGCAAAATTGTCAACCTCATGAGGAGATTTCAAAGAATAAAATGCATGATTACTGCAGCTTATTGTCACAGCTACAACATAAATAAGTTTCAGAGGAAATGAAGCAAAATCAGCTGAGATAAAGGTGCTTAAACGTTGTCAAGTCAATGCATGGTTTCTAAAAAAATCACCTCCCATAGACATAACACGTAAACTTGTCCGATTTTGCGTCTTTACCTTTAAACACAATTTAAAGCATGATGACGTCATCAAATTTCAAAACCATGACATGGACTTGAAAGGCAAATGTTCAAAGTACAACATATCTGAATTTGGGATAATATTGAGCTTAAACAACAGAGATACGAGCAAATGAATGTCAGAAACAGTACCTCAAAAAAATTAATTCCACTTTTTTGATTTCAGATGACGATATGATGACGTCATAATGTAATTATGGAAATAATGATACTTGAAACGTCATGTCCAATTTATATGCTTTTGTAATATGCAATAAAAACATAGGGTCACCTGACGTTTTAAAGAGCTATGGCGAAATAAACAAAGACATGTTTTTTCACTATATTTGCACATAGACGCGCACGCGAAATTTGAACTTTGACGCAAGTGCATTGCTTTGTTATTTGTAGGAATCGATTAGAAATCAATGGATATTGTTGCTCAAAGTATCAGGAATCCAAATCTGTCAAAAAAAGTGTATTTTCCAATTGCTGACGCGCTGTGCGCGCGAAAATGCGCGGACGGACGCGCACGCGCAAAATTGTTTGAAACGCATAAAATTGTCTGAAACTTCGAGATTTCCCATTGGAAAGTTGTTTTGAGCCTTTCAAAATTTTGACGCGCGCTTACGCGCACTTAATGATGTCCTAGGTAATTAGCATCAAAAGAAGTAAGATAGAACGTGACCTGAACTTTATGTCCACAAAAAATGATACAGAAATGACCTTTAGTTATGAAGTTATGATCGATCATGTAACATGGTCCAAAAATCACAAAATGGCGCCTAGACGACGTCATAGATATGTTACTGTCATGAAAACCTTATTGTGGCTAGATATTGTCATGAGACATGTTCCCTGAAAATGTCATGTTATTCCGTAATGTCATTCTTGAGATATTGATGACACAAAATTGTCCAGAAAGAAAGAAGAATAAAAAGAAATAAAGAGAGATTTTGACAATCACAATAGGTGATACGCTGATAGCGTATCACCTAATAATGATACACAATCTGCAATCTCACCATTCTGTTGTGGCCTTGCTGAGGTCTAAGCTGGCAAGATCAACATCCAACTGTTGATAAAAAATGGAAGAGGCAGGGGCATTATAAACAAGGCAAGGTGTAAAATACTGGTTGGTGCAGTATCAAAAAAAAAAAAATGCACTCATGTAATAATTCCCTACAATGCAGAATTTCATAACACTTTAAAGAGTGATGAGCTAAACAAAAAAGCACTTGTTGACTTTGGTATTTATCTACTCAGGGTACAACGATATATAACCTTTCCAGTGATTTGCTATGTGAGAGAGCAGCTTTACTCTAGCAGTGTAATTCTTTTGCTTTGTTTTAATCTTTTCCCATGAAAATACACATAAAAACAAATAGGTATACTGAGCAATGTCATTTATAAAACTTGCCTTCGTGCTCATCATGGTTTTAGAGGAGAAACTCAACAACAATTAAATCTTCTGAACAATTATTTCTCAACTATCATATTGCCATTCAACTTCTGAGAAAATTGATAGGCGGTAGATTCTTCCTTTCTACCCAATGAAAACTGCCAAAATCACTTTTGTGTTGAATACATATCATATTAATAATAAATCTTAATCTAAGACACACACCTTGTACTCAATACTTTTAATGATTTTTAATAATTAGTGTTTTTAAGAAAAGCACCAACTCACCCCCTCCCCCCCCCCCAAAAAAAAAAGAGAAATGTATAAACCAACAAAGACAATATAACAAAAACAAAGAGAATCACAGCATTAAAACTAAATTTGTGTATTGAGTAGCACCTGTCCCTAGATATCATTACCTGACCGATGGTTGGATTGGATAGGGCAAGGAAAGAGCCTGAGTGCTTCACAGCAATGTCTAATGTTCTCTCAGACAGCTCTGTTGATGAGCAGACAAACTCAAATCTGTTGAAATGAAAAGTAAGTTCAGTTGTTTATTTAGAGGGAGGGTTATCAAAACATAACCAAATATTCTATCATGGAATCATCAACTGAACACCACTGTCTTTCAAGACATGGATTCCAATAGACTAGTTTACATCAATCAAGGTGTCACTCAAAGGTTTCATGGATTCCAATAGACTAGTTTACATCGATCAAGGTGTCACTCAAAGGTTTCATGGATTCCAGTAGACTAGTTTACATATATCAAGGTGTCACTCAAAGGTTGCAGATTTCAAGTCTTCTTGTGCTAATGAGTCAAATATCCACAGTATTTATACACATCACATACCTATGGACAAGAAACTAATGTGATGCACAGAGGGTTAAAGGGTGTGTACAGTTCTGGTCGAGGTGAGGATTTAGCTTTTAACGTTTTGCGAGATATTCAGAAACCACTCTATGAGATGTCAAAGAGCATGCAATTCTAAGGGGTAGCAAAAGTTTATTCGATGAAAATCGGTTTTGAAATGGCTGAGATATCCAAAAACAAGGTGAAACAAAGAGATACTAATAAAGTTGGGGCATGTCGCCTTTTATTATTAGCACTTTTTTGGATATCTCAGCCATTTGAAAACCAATTTTCATCAAATAAACGTTGAATCCTTCTTAAAATTACATGCTCTTTCATATTTCATAAGAGGCTTTTCATTATCTCTCTTAGGAATTTTCAAAACATGAATCCCCACCTAAACCAGTACTGTACAGTCCCTTTAATGGATAAATGAACTGTCTTGAATAACATCAACTGTTGATATATGTGCAAGGTTGTAAAGAAAATAATATATTTTGAAGTTTGGTATGCTCTTTCAAAATTTTCTTGAAAAGGGCCCTCATTCATTGACATCCTATTTGATTTCGTAATTCTCGCTTTTGAGAATTCATGTGAGATCCCGCTCATGCGCATGTGCAGATGTCTACTGCGGGTGCGAGCTCCGCCAGGTCGGCTGGCCTGAGCATGGGGCCCGGTAAGGGCAAACCTAAAGTACATGTAAAAGGAGCTGACATTTTGCAGTCAAAGAACAGATACAACATCCAAGTTACTAAATTTACCTTTAATCAGTGAACATTCGGTTCATATTACCACAACATGTGAATATACAAAATATATAAGTCTTCACCACAAAAAGAAAAAAATGGAAAAAAAAATCATACAAAGGAAAAGGGATTGTGACAGAGCATGTTATATAGGATCTAAGATCACAGAAGAGAGAAAAATCCCTCTCGACATATATTTCGTATCAAATTTTTCATCTGAATTTCAGTGTCAATTCCTTCACATCCGTATCAGTTTCCTTTATCACATGTCAAATTCTGGCAATCAATCAAATGTTGTGGTACATGACTATGAAGGTAAGATTGCTATTTTTCCATCAACTCAAAGTAGACACTTCATCAAAGATCAAGCCAGCAATCAATGAAATCTTTTTCACATCCTTTCAAAGCATCCGACATACAAGGCAATGAATAAAAGATGAGTTTATAACATCTCTCAAAAAATGACAAACTGCCCTTCATCAGCATAAATAAGCATCGATTATCAAATGTTTAGAGTAGTAGCAATGATGAAAATCTGGGCATAGATTTGAATACACAACCTTCTGATATTTTGACAGGTGACCACCATACTAACAAGCTTCCAACTGATAGCAAGTGCCGGTTATGATCCCTCACTGCAGCTGGTACTGCATAATTTATCCAAACTACTTCAGCCTTTGATATGAACAGCAAGAAACTTACGTGTGGTCAAAGACCGGTTCTCTGGTGTCCTTGATAACTTTAGTCTTCTGTTTGCCATTCTTGGACTTGTCCGGCAGGAGGTAAGCTCTGATGTAGGAATCAGGCATGCTTTCTGAATCTGGGATGGTCAGTTGTCTGTTAGGAAGAAAAAAACAACAATATTCTAGGCAATGGTATAATCACACATCATATCATTTTCATATTGTTATTCTTCATGCATTTTGAATGCAAGCAAATGTATTCATGGTCTTTATGCATGTGTTTTACATTCCATGCCTCTTTGTCCTTTGTTAGCTTGTAATACATCATTTTTGAAGAAGAAAAATCTTTTACATCATGGATTTTTCATTAATGAAATCAACTAAAAAAGTCAATGTACAGTTAATGCATTTACAGCTCCCCAGTAACACAAAGATTGTGTTAGCACGTATTCTACTGCTGTCTGCTTGGTCATTATCATTATCATATCAGGCTATGAGATGAGACATTGGGTTATACTCACGATGCCTTGTGCACCACAACTATGACTCTCCCCCTTGGTGAACTGTATCTTATGGTCATCTGGATACGGCCATATGGGAACGGAGCCTTAGGACTGCAAGGGAGTAGACATTTAGTAATGAAAGAGAAAATCACTGATCTCATCTAACAATATAAAGATAAACAAGAATGTATCTTGTTTTACGGGACAACTCCATCATGATACTACCCTTTGTAACATATCTGTTGCTGGCAGCAACAGAACAAAGTTGGTTTGAAATGAGATATTAATCTGGGGTCTTGAATAGGAAGAAATGATCTTACATAATCATGTCCAAGAGTGAGTGCTCCTCCCTGTCTCTGACTTGGCCAACAGACTTGTCTACGATATAGCTATGATCTTTGTGTGGGGCATATTTCATAGCAGGTGTCAAATTCAACAGGAAGGTGATACAAAAGAGGACAAATTACACAATTCACTTTTAAATGAAATCTTTTCCCTCAGCTCAAAATGAAACAAAAGAAAACCTCCAACCTCCATTCACTAGTGAGAAGACATTCCTGATGATGTCAACACAGATTTCTATCACCTCTCATGACTGCTATCACAGTAAACTGTCTATCCCATTTCCACAATACAGATTTGTTGGGGGGGGGGGGGAGGGTTATCAGACATAATCCAGACCTCACAGTGTCACTATTAATTTCAAAAGACACCAATACTACAGGCAATAAAGTTTATCAATAATATATCATGTAATATAGGCTTTTCCTTTTCATACAACACAGTGGAAAAGATTGCAGGCCTACACATCTCATTGACTTGAAATCAAACATTTTTCCACAGCTTTACCTACGTGCACAGCCTCGATACACATGAATGAACCCAAATATGTATCCACCCTATACATCCCTCTCATAGGGATACAAAGATCCCTTATAAAACCAGGACCACAGAAATCTCTAGTTCATCATGCATTACCTGCTCCCTTTACCCATTGAGAACAAGCTGATTTTGCAATAACACACATTTCCCATAAACACCTGCCTGAGTAAACTCGGGACTACTCTTCAACTGATTATTGTGGGGCCTGAATTATTCTTTGAAATACTATCTAAATGTACAAATTGTTTTGTTGAAGTACAAAGTTAGTATCTACTTTACAAATGACATCAGAGTCAATCCATGTCAAATCATCCAGTGCTTGTCACCCGACCCCCTCCGATTTTCTTTAAAATCGCACCAAATGTTCCCCAAAGTGTCTGACGGAAAATCCCAAAATATTTTGCCCCAAGGTCAATTGGTTGCTAAGATACAGCCTCACATAGCAACCAATGCGCATTCCAAAATATTAGTTAAAAGAAAATTATGCATTTTTGATTGATTGTGGTAGCATGGATATTTATGCAAAAGTGTTCATTATCTGGAAATTGAGAGAACTTTATAGTCTTTGCAAGAAAAAGTGACTGTGACGCGAAATTGACTTTTCGTTAACGTGCACGAGGTCACCGAAAATGGTGTTAAATGTTAATTTTGAAAATTTCAAAGCATATTTAGATGCTAATATCTTCCACATTTCATCACCTCAGGTTCTAAGATATTATGCTGTTGAAGGCTTTGACTTGCTCAGTAATTTTGAAAAAAATCAGCGGATTCGTGCTCACCGCTTTTACGGAGAGCGCCCTCAAAGTTGACAAAAATGAAAAATGTGTCAAATTCAAGGTCACGGATCACCCTTCGTCCCACCTAGGAATGGCATCAATTTTTGTGTATTGATAGACATTTACCTATATTATCTTGGGTTACCAAAGAAATTTTGCTACCGAAATGTTAAATGGTAAATTTACCCAATTAAAAATGGTCGTAAACGGCCAAATTTCCATGTAATATCACATATTGAGTTTAGAGGACATTTCAAATGTCCATGCTTTCAAGATGAAAAGCCGTAGCCCTGTGATATTTGCTGTAGGGGTAGTCTGTAATACATATTTTAGTAATATATACCACAAAACACTTTCATTACATAATAATGACCTTGAAATTTAATCCAAAATTTGATAAAAACAATAAGTCGCTCTATTTTCCTCATTGCACTGCATGTAATATGTGCTTTGAATGACTTTTCACAGAGCAATATTTCAAGAACTATGAAAGCTGACAGCCTACCATATTAAGGTTCTTAACTATTTGTGCTCTTCTTTCAGATTTAGTGTCAATTTGATCATGAATGTTATACCCATGACCTTGAAGTGCTTCTAAAAATAGCTGTAAATTTGTTAACTACAAATTACACACACAACAGGTGTTTTATGGCATAACATACTAGTGATTCTTTCTCAAACACAAAAGTTTTTATGGTGTGAATGTTATAAACTGGAATTAATCTATATGTGCTTGCAAGATATGTTACAATTAATTACTTTGTTCTGACAATGACCCTCAATTTCAATCACAAAAGGGTACAGTAATATTTTGTGATTTCGTGTGCATTTCCTATGGAAAACAGTGCTTTTTGGTAAAAGTCATAGAAAATTGACCATTTTTGCTATCTATCACTTTGATTGATTAATTCTATTCAAATTATGGTAGAAAAAGTGGACTGTGACAATTCCCAAACAAAAAAAATGCTGTAGAAAATAAAAAAACAAAGAAATACATAACAAATTTACCAAAAACAAGAAAATATATAGGAATGGAAATGATTTTTGAATTGTCATAAGTTACAGAACAAATCCCTCCAAAAAAGAAGACTCTCAGTGCTTTTAATGTGCTTTTCACAGGCTAGAATAAGAATCTTGTGTTGGGCACAATGTCCATATATATTATGTACTTACAGTCTAAATACAGGTCTTTATGGGCAGGAATAGACATTTTTCCAAATTTTAAGGTCATAAATTCAGGGTCATTGTCAGAACAAAGTAATTAATCGGACATATCTTGCAAGAACCTATAGTTATTCCAGTATATAACATTTACACCATAAAAACTTTTGTGTTTGCGAAAGAATCACTAGTATGTTATGCCATAAAACACCTGTTGTGTGTGTAATTTGTAGTTAACAAATTTACAGCTATTTTTAGAAGCACTTCAAGGTCAAGGGTATAACATTCATGATCAAATTGACACTAAATCAGAAAGAAGAGCACAAATATTTTAGAACCATAATATGGCAGGCTGTCAGCTTTCATAATTCTTGAAATATTGCTCTGTGAAAAGTCATTCAAAACACATATTACATGCAGTGCAATGAGGAAAATAGAGCGACTTATTGTTTTTATCAAATTTTGGATTAAATTTCAAGGTCATTATTATGTAATGAAAGTGTTTTGTGGTATATATTACTAAAATATGTATTACAGACTACCCCTACAGCAAATATCACAGGGCTACGGCTTTTCATCTTGAAAGCATGGACATTTGAAATGTCCTCTAAACCCAATATGTGATATTACATGGAAATTTGGCCATTTACGACCATTTTCAGTGGGGTAAATTTACCATTTAACATTTCGGTAGCAAAATTTCTTTGGTAACCCAAGATAATATAGGTAAATGTCTATCAATACACAAAAATTGATGCCATTCCTAGGTGGGACGAAAGGTGATCCGTGACCTTGGATTTGACACATTTTTCATTTTTGTCAACTTTGAGGGCGCTCTCCGTAAAAACGGTGAGCACGAATCCGCTGATTTTTTTCAAAATTACTGAGCAAGTCAAAGCCTTCAACAGCATAATATCTTAGAACCTGAGGTGATGAAATATGGAAGATATTAGCCTCTAAATATGCATTGAAATTTTCAAAATTAACATTTAACACCATTTTCGGTGACCTCGTGCACGTTAACGAAAAATCGATTTCGCGTCACAGTCACTTTTTCTTGCAAAGTCTATAAAGTTCTCTCAATTTCCAGATAATGAACACTTTTGCATAAATATCCATGCTACCACAATCGATCAAAAATGTATAATTTTCTTTTAACTAATATTTTGGAATGCGCATTGGTTGCTATGTGAGGCTGTATCTTAGCACCCAATTGACCTTGGGGCAAAATATTTTGGGATTTTCCGTCAGACACTTTGGGGAACATTTGGTGCGATTTTAAAGAAAATCGGAGGGGGTCGGGTGACAACTTTTCTGAAAATTGGATGATTTGACGTGGATTGACCCATCAATCTTCTAATCAACCATGAGTATGCAGTCGTGTATATGCATTGTATCATTAGAGTGACACCTGACAAGGAATCTAACAAATTAGGCTGCATTCATATCTTCCCAAAGTCTGATAAAGTCTTCTCTGCTGACTATTTCTCAACTATCTAAGCATGAGGCAAGGGAGCCCGCATTTAATATACAAGCAGCACCTGTGGAGGAAACATGATATTGCATGTGTTGAGTAGAGATCAGTGTGTTATGACTATACATGTGAGGAGCATACAAAGTGAAAATAAAGAACACAAATATGATTACTATGTATACATACACCATAAGGCAACCATACTGACATAATTCAAAAGTAAAACAACAGGAAACTAACCAAAGAAGGGGGGGGGGGGGAACGTAATGTAATATTGTTAAGGATTATCCCAAAAAAAAAGTGATTTTGTGGTACACCAATAACCAAACGATTGACTAAAAACACATGACAACATACAGTGCCAAAAGAACCAAACAAGTTGCATGCTTCTTATCTTTAACAATGATGAAAGAGTTACTTAAATGACAAAAGTATAAAATCTGTAAGAAAATTATTATATGAAGTATCAACAGCTGACATTAATACAATATCAATCGCGCCTGTCCTCATACAGACAGGGAATATGCAATACAAATGTATGTTGACTTTTATTGATTCATAATACCCTGATCATCACTCTAAGTGGCCAAAAGAATACCTAAATATGGGCCATATATTTTCTTATATCATTTCTACTATATTTCTTCAGATGACTTGAATATACCCATTAAAGACAACATTCAAAACTATAAAGATTCTGTTGGTGATATCATCTGTCAACCATTGCCTATTTAGGGTACTAACATGATACTATACAAAAGACACTAGAATGCAACTCTCCATAGATCGAACATAACTTGCATGTTTCCCTGCAATGTTTTTTTTACTCATCACCATAGTGGTATTTGTCAAGAAAAATTGGCAGTTTCCAATTATTTTTGTGTGTAGAATGTATCTAAGTTTTACCAGGGAGGTGAGCTCACCTCCCTGGTGTTACAAGAACGGTTGTCAAAAGATTTTTTTTTTTTTTTTTCGCTCAAACATCCCTTTTGGCTATCATATATTATTCTAGGATAACAAAATATGAAAAACAAAAGGTCAAAAAAACAAAACAAACAAACAAAGATGTACACAATCTATTAAAAAAGAAATACATAAGCACTGGGAAGCAAAGAGATAAACAAGAATCATTTACAAAACAGTCTAAAAAAGTGTCAGTGGATCATTATTTCACATAGTTTTTTCGAAAAATGTTGTTAATGGTGGTGATGGTTTACTATAGGTGCAGTCAGATTGGCAAAAGACAAGAAATTTAAGATCATGATCTTTAAGTTTTGACAGTGCGACCACAAATTTCCCGCAAAATTTCCCTCTCCAACTAGGGATAATTCCCCCATGCCATCCCCGACAAACTTCTTGATCTTTTGCCAGTGTGACGTGTGAACGGATTACAAAAGACGCAAAGACTTTGTGATCTTAAACTTCTCAATCTTTTGCCAGTCTGAACGCGCGTATTGTGTTAATATCAGTAGCTTTTCAACTTACAGTGAAATAATCAGTCTTTATTGCTTTTGTATTTGAGCATGCTGATACTTAAGTCATATCTAATAAATTACTGTGAAACATTCAACTTTTTGTTGATAATAACTAATCATCTGTCTCTTTTATTTTGGAAAAACATTTTCCACTTTTCAATTATTAGTCAAACCATGTACACTAAAAACCACCTTTCTTCAATTTACAAACTTTGTAGGAAAAAGATTTCTGCCCTGAAATTGTAATCGAAAGGCAATAAATTCACAATTTTACGAGCATATTTATGTCATTGATTAGAATCATGAATATAAAATCTCAAAACATTTGACCAAGCTTTCTTTTTGCACACATGACAAGCCACAAACATGCCAAATTTGATTGCATTTTCCCCATAAATGAAGGGAAAACTGGACAAATTTGATTGCATTTTCTCCACAAATGAGGGGAAAACTGAAAAAAAAAAATGAATTCCTTGAAAAAACATATTCACATTTGCACAATATATTTGACAAATTTAGAATAACAATAGATGTCACAAATTTGATTACATATTTTTTTTTTCAAAAATACATGATAAGACACTGACACGCAAAGTTTGGTCACAATCAGTTGATAAATGGTTGGGATTTGAGGGGACCACATTAGCCCCCTGGGTTAGGGAGTTTGAAAATAGCACTTATACAAAGAGGTTAGGTACTATCTAAAGTTGTTTATCTAAAGTTGTTTGGGAAAGAAAAGAATCAAGTTTGAGAAATTAATTAAGTTTGCTAATAGTGTTCTAGCAGTCTGCATATATACTGCAATATCATTTTGATTTGAATACTTTATACAGAAAAAAAATAATTGCCATCACCAGTTAAACATAAAAACATTTTCCCCATGTACAAATGTATATGTATGTTATAAAGAGAGATAAGAAAATAGAGTCATTGGGAGAAAAATATAAAACAGTCAACTGACACCAAATGAATGTGTTTCATTCACCAGATAAGAGTATATTCAAATGATAAAAGGAAATTAAGAAATTATTACCTTATTTGATTACTCGATGAAACTATGATACCAGTATCAATAGCAGGGTTAAAGTAAACTGACTGAATACAGAGAAGAAACCTTGACTTACTAGTCAAAAATAGGACCCTCACTAGACTCAGAACCATCCCTAAAGAAAGACAAGTTCAGAGTTTTGAGGAGAAATAGACAAACAGAGAACACAGGACAGCTTGATGTAGAGATGATCTTCCTCAAGGGAGTAAAAATCTGCTAGTTACAGCCTTCCAGGCAAAAAGCAGTTTTTCAATGGGCTTCACTTTACACAGTTTAGTCGATTTGGTTGATAGCCACAACTACCAACTGGGTCGGCATGTGTGATGTCCTTAACTACATTGTCTGACCCAGTGTGATGGTAGGGTTTTTTTTTTGTTTTTTTTTTAGTTTGTTATTTGTTTGTACCAATACAGGTATTTGACTTACAATTGATAGTGTTTTACCACACAATTCGCACTCAAGTCTAACATGCATACAGTTGTACCTCTGGTTTGAATTGCCACCCAGAATACCATGGTACTTTGTTGAGTGTTTTTTTGTGTTTTTTGCATAGTTAGTATTTGTGTTCACATTACAAAATACCATGCAAAAACACTGCTGTATTTCCCTGTCGATGTGAAAGTATCTATAGATGCAGCCATCAGTGTGGGTATTAGCCTGTTTACTAGACAGTGTCAAGTCTACAATCACAGCACAACAAATATCAGATCACACAGCAATTCACTGAAAGGCAAAAGGACTGACACACAACAAGATACTCTTCATAGCAAACACAGGAGAAGACTGCAGGCAAAAAAGATATCAATCAAGACATTTAGTGAATATCCAGGGAAAATTATGTATTGTTTTCTATTTTGCATGTAATAATGATGCCCTGATAACTACATGTATATGTGGCAATTTTAATGTCTGCAAAACCATAAACATACCATATGTAACTTTTATAGCCTGTCTCCTCAATACATGTGGCATTTGTAGGAACTTTCCATGACAATCACTAACAACTTTGCCATCCCTATGAGAATCACTTACTCATGTACATAGGGTTGCACAGTCCTCCGTCTCAGCTCCACCCCAGCAGCGTTACTCTCCCCTACCCCAGGGGAGTTACCATTGGGGGGTGGGGAAGCAGCCTGACTACTGGTGTCACCATCCTCCTCACCATCATGATGACCATTGATGGTCACTTCTTGACCAGCAGACTGACCAGACTCGGTCTTCTCTCCGTCCACCCCAGAGCTACCGGCTCCTTCCTCCGATTTCTCCTGTGTGCCCTCCACTTCAATCTCTGCCTCCTCGTCCTCCTCATCAACTCGTCTGTTGGCCTGTTATACAGAGAGTTTCAAACACCCAGTAATATAATGAGTTGGTTTTAGGAGACACTTTAGCCTATACTGTAGTATTGCAAGTCAATACCAACCCCATACCCCATTACAAAAAAACAACAAAAACAAAACAAAACAATAACAGCAACCCAAAACTTAGCACCTGTGCAGTGTTTCAACATCTTTGCCATGTATTGCACATCCCACTATGCAACATATTAGCCACGATATACATTGTATGTAGTAGTATCAAGCAATAATTATTTGAATTATGGCATCATAGCTTGGGGGAACACACATCCAACATATCTCGACAGACTGTCCCGTCTCCAGAAAAAAGCTCTTCGAATAATTTGTCATGTTTCTTGGAGAGCCCACACTGATGTTTTATTTTCTGAAAACAAAATTTTAAAGATAACTGATATTTATTATTATTGTCTTGGCCAATTTATGTATAAACTTTCTGATGATTTGTTGCCGTCTGTTTTCACAAGTATGTTTGCGAGAAACCGCTCGTTCCATAAATATCCGACTCGTCACTCAGATGAATTCCATCTGCCTTTAACTAGAACTATGTTTACACAATCTATATTTACATTTGCTGGACCTAAATATTGGAACAACCTTTCTAACAGTTTAAGGACATCTCCAAGTTTAAGTTCTTTTAAGAGTAATCTGAAGAAAAATATTTTGAATAGTTATAAGAATTGTTGATTCTTTATTGGTTGCAAAGAAGTGTAAAATCCAACCTTATATTCTGTTGAAATTACAGCTAAGCGGCTCCATCCATCCACTACCTCTCGTGTCCTTCTATCTTTTTTTTTTTTTTTGTCTCTTATCTTCACTCCACGCATTAAGCTGTTTTCTTCCCCCCCCCCTCTCTCTCTCACACACACACACACACACACACACACACACACACACACACACACATACTACTTTGTTTCTCTCCTCTCTTTTCTGGCATGACAGCGACTTAGTGTAGGGATTTGTTTAGGGTTTTGTTTCGGATAAGTTAGGTTATAGGTCTTTTTGTCTTAGTTTAATTTTTTTGTCTCTTATCTTCACTCCACGCATTAAGCTGTTTTCTTCCCCCCCCCCCCCCTCTCTCTCTCTCATACACACACACACACACACACACACACACATACTACTCTGTTTCTCTCCTCTCTTTTCCGGCATGACAGCGACTTAGTGTAGGGATTTGTTTAGGGTTTTGTTTCGGATAAGTTAGGTTATAGGTCTTTTTGTCTTAATTTCTTTGTTTCATCCATTTTCAATGTTTATCAGTCAATCGATCATATAATTTCTTGTATTACGTGTGGGGGGAATGCAGCCTACAAGCTCAGCTTTTTAGCATTCCTCCCCATTTCCAACATTTTCCTATACCTACACGTGTACAAGTTTTCTGTAAATTTATCCTTTACTTTGTATAATGAAATTTATGCACTGTATTCAATTTTTGTAATATATCTATATGTTTTTGTTGGAAATGAAAAATAAATGAATGAATGAATGAAATGAATGAATAATGTCATGAGATTGCAAGCTTGCAAACATCAACCAATTCATTCATTAATCAGGGGAGGTCACCACATACAGTATAGTAATCCACATCACTTGTAACACGTCCAGAAGGTACAATTTCCACATTATTCTAGCATACAGTGTAACAAGTGGAAAAAAATACACAAAATATTCTGTATAGCTTTTAAAAAACTCCGTTGAGGACGGACTGAATTTGCTACAAAACACATTTCCCATAGACACCTGCCTGAGTACACTTTGGACTCGTCCTCAACGGGTTAGTTTAGCTCCTACTGAATGTAACCAAATAATGGCAAAAATATGTGACCCGCGACAACGGTTTCAGGCAAAAGTCGCAATAGCAAATTTCATCCTAGGCGGGGTACAAAGATCTCTACCATTATTTTTGTCGATTTGGGTTTTTTGCAGAAATCGAATCTTTGATATGTTTTCTACATCTACACTAAATTTCGTAGCATAAGACTACGTTTTTCCTATCGAAAATGGAATTTTAAGCACCCTATGTTGGATCGCACTCGTCAGTTTCGAGCTTCTTTCGAACGCCGCGCCAATATCCCCAGCGTTGCTACGGCGCAAGGTCTCGCATGCGATTGGCTGGTGCGTCGCGCACATTTACATAATTCGGCTTTCGGAGACACCAGTTGCAGTGTTTGGGGAATGCTTTGTCCACGCGTGCATGTGATTACATGCTCCATTGTTCTTGCTATAGTGGTTTATACGCTGTAGTGCGTGCTCTTCGTTTGGCTTTCTATCCAAACTATTCTACCGCAATGTTCGACAACGGAAGTGAAACAAATATCATGTACGTAGCACGACATAATCGTGTGAAAAGAAAAAAAAAACAAAGTTTACTTGTACATGTAGTAAAAATCATGACAGCAGATTGACTCAAGGGAAGGTAGATGAGAGGAAAGGAGAGGTCACATGAAACCAGTTATATTCAAATACTACACATCAAGATCGCACGAAACTAACGAGCCATGTTTGTTTGTTTGTTTTGATATAATTAACACCACCAAACAAGGCAACATATGCGCGGCTTGTAAAAGCAAAACAAACAGGAAGCGTGATCTTTGCCAGCACTGTCATTTATCTGCCTTCAAAAGGGTCGGCAATGATAAAATCAAATCAACAACAATGAAAACGCGATTTGTAAATGTGTGGATTCGCCACCCGCTCCTGTTACATGCACATGGTCATGGCGTGTGGATGCCATTGCGTAATGCGTGCACCATACACATGTACACCATACGTGCAATTATCGTATCCGCCATCTTGAAAGACGTAATGGTAAAACAAACCCGAGCGAACCGCATTGTTTTTCTGCTCCATACGCTGAGCTGCTAGTAAGGGTGCCCGGGAAATTTGACTCTCTCAGTGAGCCAATCAGAAGGCGATGTGGTTGCTAGAGGCGGAGCTTAACAGCGATTGGCACCATCGTACGGATGGGTGATTCTCACCTCGCATCGCCGCTCGGACATTGTCTTTGAGAAAGAGGTGAATCTTCAAAGCCCGTTTTCTCGCAATTTTGTCAGGCTAACAACTTAAAAAAGTACATTTAATTTCGTTTTCCATGCCCACTTATGGTGCCGAAAAATGCAAGTGTTTTATATCAATGCAAAGCTTAGGAAATGGGCAATGTGATTCAGTGAAAAAATGAATTTTCAAAATGCCCGACTTTTGCCTGAAACCGTTGTCGCCGGTCACATATGTACACTTGTATCTATTGGCCGAAAAGAAAAAAAAAATGTCACAAAAAACTGACATCATACAATCAACTGAAGACAATAGAGTTTGGAGGCCAGAAGACAAAACAAAGATGGACAACCAACTCACCAGAACATCCCTTGGGTCTGACAAGTCATGGTCTTCATTCTGCTTCCTCTCAATAGCCTGTTAGAAGACAAAGAATCAGCTAATGTCAGTCTATATTAGCGAATATACACAATCTGCTTCCTCTCAATAGCCTGTTAGAAGACAAGAAACTCAGCTGTCAGTCTACAATGTATATTAGCAAATATACACATTGCAAGGCTAACAATATACTGAGTACATGTACGTGTGGAGCATTTTACAGTGCATACTATTAACCCTACAGGCTGTTAAACCTTCTTGTACAAGTGTATAACATACAGGTGTTGAGCAGCAAAAGTATATAGGTATTAAGCCTACAGGAGTTTAACCTAATGGTGTATAACCTAGAGGTAGTGAGCACCTTAAACCTATAGATGTTAAGCCTTCAGGAGGGTGTTTCATAAAGCTGTTCGTAAAGTTACGAACAACTTACGAGTGACTGGTGATCAGTTCTTATGCAGAATTATGGAAATTCTGATATGTATAGCACATCAGAACTGATCACCAGTCGCTCGTAAGTTGTTCGTAACTTTACGAACAGCTTTATGAAACAGGGCCCAGGTGTTAAGCCTGCACACACATTGCAAAATACACAAAGTCAAAGATCCCAAACAATGTCCCTTCTGCAGATATAAAACATTACAGTGACATCCAACTTCTGAGTAAAGCTGGAGGCAGTATTTCTTGTTGATATGAAATCTGGCTTGACATCAATAAGGTCTGAGCATTAACATAAAATGCACAATAAACACTGATATTTAATGATGGCTTGATGGGTACATTAACCTATTGTCACATCAAATTTTAATTGAGATCGGTAAGATACAATGTAGAACAATATCACAAACCGAGAAATTCACTAATCTGGTATCCTTTTACATCATAATGAAATACAATATATGCAACTCTTATATTAAAGATCCTGTTTACGCTTGGGAACAGTGATTTAAAAAATGTTCAAGATATCACATTTGATGCATATGTGTAGGTCTCTTGTATCACAAAACATCCTACCATAACATTTTTGCAATAAAGCCTAAAATATAATGAGATATAAGTATTTTTCTCATTAAATCATCACTGTAGACCGCTTAGTCTGGCAACATTTTTATAATAAGTATTGTTCACATTTTGTGTATTCAACAATACATAACAATGATTATACGGATTCAAATTTTACAGTGATTGTTTCCATCCCTAACTCTCATTTTGGAACTATTCTAAAGCACTAATGCTGGATTTTTGTTTCATCTGCAAACGGTAAATTATGCCTTTAAAATGTTAGTGATAAGAGTATGGGTATACTGTAAAACCAAAAATATTCACATGCCTGAAACTCTGGTGAATTTTACGAGGAGCCAAGAATTGAGAAAGATGAGTGCAAATGTTTTTTTATACACAAAGCATTGAATTAAATTAACAAAAATAAAATAAATTAAAAAAAAAAAATAATGAATCCCTTGGTTATGTCCCTAATTGTTATTGGAAAGAATGACCCCAATGCATTTGGGATTTTTTATCTCTCTCTCTTTCTTTTTTTTTGTGTGCAGACATGGTGTTCCTTGTCAATGACATATCTATCTATGAATGTGTGAAGATTATCAAATATACTGACAAACATTGAATAGGAGACAAAGAGACAGTGGCTGATCATTAGTCTTACCCTCAGACACATCTTGAGTGTGATGGTGCTTTGAGGTCCAGAGTTATTCAGCTTGAAGGGTCTTTCAATCACCATGTCAGGCTTGGCCAGTAGCAGCTCTTTCAGACCAACACTCAGCGTTCCAAGCCTGTTGCCTTTCTTACTGTCAGTCACCTAAGGTTACACAACACAAAGTAGAGTCTGAAATTTAGTCTCCGCTTTTAATAATCACGTAGTATCGGGCAGAGCATTTCTTAACTGACAAAAGCAGTGCACTCAATTATGCGGAGACTACTGTAACTGTACAAAGACGAGTCCGGGGATGCACTAGAACCCCAGCTAAAAGTAATTTGGTGTTTAGCACTAGAACCCAAGCTAAAAGTGATATTGGTGTTTAGCACTAGAACCCCGGCTAAAAGTGATTTGGTGTTTAGCACTAGAACCCCAGCTAAATGTGATTTGGTGTTAAGCACTAGAACCCTGGCTATAAGTGATTTGGTGTTTAGCACTAGAACCCCAGCTAAATGTGATTTGGTGTTAAGCACTAGAACCCCAGCTAAATGTGATTTGGTGTTAAGCACTAGAACCCCAGCTAAAAGTGATTTAGTGTTTAGCACTAGAACCCCAGCTAAATGTGATTTGGTGTTAAGCACTAGAACCCCAGCTAAATGTGATTTGGTGTTTAGCACTAGAACCCCAGCTAAATGTGATTTGGTGTTAAGCACTAGAACCCCAGCTAAATGTGATTTGGTGTTTAGCACTAGAACCCCAGCTAAATGTGATTTGGTGTTAAGCACTAGAACCCTGGCTATAAGTGATTTGGTGTTTAGCACTAGAACCCCAGCTAAATGTGATTTGGTGTTTACACTAGACCCCAGCTTATGAGCTAAAAGTGATTTGGTGTTTAGCACTATAGACCAAGCATCCTGGTATTCACCTTGCAAGTTTCTTGGTACACTACAGGTTTCATTTCAAGGTTATGTCACATACACTGTCCCATCTTACCTCAAGCTCAAGGGACTGCAAGGGAACTGCTCAAGGCTGCAAGGGCTAACACACTATCCCATCTTACCTCAAGATCAAGGGACTGCAAGGCAGGATTCTTGATGAGGAAGTGATGAGTCTCCTCCCACACTGGTCTCACTGTCTTCAGCTGGACCTGTTACCATGACAACAGGAACCACATCAGATGAGGAATTTGTCTTTCTTCTCACAGATTAGTGTAGAACAACTCAATGAATGTCAGCGTGCTCACTTTCACAAGGACTGAATATAACAGGTTCTGAAGGAACTAACAATGAAGAGCAGACTTACATTGTACTCAAGTTTCAAAACTTGTGATTGGCCAAACAAACAAACAAACAAAAAGGCTTCCATACTTTCCCATGATAGTGGATATACATTAACCCTAAAGGGGCCGGGCTTTTTTGGCTATGTTCAGACCGGGAAGGGGGGGATGGATTCCGCCCCCCGAGATCTCGGCCATCGGTGGTGCGATCGCGATGAAATTTTGCATGCGTGAGACCCGCGTCATAATCTACAAGATTGTGTCATAACATTCTTTTAAACAATCAATTTCTAATTTTAATTAATTAATTATGAAAATTAAGCTCAAGGTCATATTTGAGCCTAATTTAAAGCATTGAGAGTCTAATTTTCGATCTGTAAATCTGTTTTAGCATATTCAACAATTGTACATCACAAAAACTTCCAAAATTCATTTCAATTCTTATGTATTTTATTGTTTTCAGAATTTCTTATGTATTTCTCTGTTTTTCAACTTTTGTTTTTTCTTTGTTTTTTCATTGGAAATTGTCACTGACTACTTTTCTACCATAATTAGCACATAACTAATCAATGAAAGTGATTAATTGTAAAAATAATCAGGTTTTCATGACTTTCATGACAGAGCACTGTTTTCCATAGGAAATGTACACAAAATCACAAAATTGTGCCCGTTTTGGGGCGACATTCCATTACAAAAATGGGCGTGGCTTCGCAAAAGTATGCGCGGACATCGCAAATTTGGTCTCAAAAGTTGCGCGAGACTTGAACAAACAAAGTCAAGAAGCCTCGCGACGAGTCCTTCTCGCATTACAGAATTACAGCGCAAAACGTCGAGGGGGGCGAATTCTGCCCCCCCCCCCCCCTCCCCCGGCCCTTTTAGGGTTAACCTTAAAGTGCATAAAGTAAACCCTGTAGACAAAACAGCCAGAGCACTCTATGGAAAATATAGTCATGTAGGTCAATCTTTCTAACCATGAATACTCCAGAGGAGTGTGTGATGATGTTGTGAAGCATATTAATAAGTGTTATTTCAGAGTGCAGGATATAACTCTGGTCAAAAACCAGAGCTACATGTATATCCATCATCATCACATAAAAATAACTGTAATATTAGTGCAGTGTTTAAAAATATATGACAGAGTAGTGAAAAAACACACACCATAATTTCAATCAAACCGTGTAGGACCCTATTTCCATTCTCTATCTCTTGCATCCACACAAACACAATCCATCCATCAGTATATTTTTGCTATGTCATCATAGTCCGTCTATTTGTTCCGTCGGCCATTTGTTTGTTTCTTGTTGTTGTTGTTTTTGTTTTTGTTTTTGTGTGCATGTGTGTGTGTTCTGGGGGAGGGGGGGCTTGTTTTGTTTGTTGTTTCTTTTTATTTCATGGTGCTATAAAAATTGTTGGACCTTAGTGAAGATATAAGTCCTATATTTACATTTCCTTGCTAAGCAAATACCTAAAAGAAGAAACCCACAGATCTGTGGAATACTCACATGACTCTTGTAGGTTGTTTGTCCCACAGTAAGAGTGCACACAGGACTGGGCATACTGGTAGACCTAGAGGACACCTGGGTACAGCATACAAGGAAGTGACAGAAATACAGGTTACATGCTTTGTCAAAGCGATCTGTAAATCTTGTGCAACATTAATTCCTAATTTCACTAGAAGATTCAAGTCCTTGGATATAGAGCTTTGATAAAGCAGGTTTATTACAGGACCTTTGCAATTTACTTTTTATTAACGATATTATACTTTTCTGTTCAACGAGACATCTTGGCATTCAGAAGGAATCTGAGATTATTCCCCGTTAGCAATTTAAGAAGAGGCATTTTGAAATCAACACAAAATATGATTATACCTGATCTATGAGATCTGATCCAATGTACTTTCACATGTAGTGATAGATCTTTATGGCCCCTTTGAACTGACTTGATTCCCACAAATACTGAGACAGAATCATTACAATAACAGACATATTCATGATGACATTGAACACTGAATAATGGGATGAATAGCTCTGCTTAGTTTAAAGCTCATATAGAGTGATGGTATACTAAGGAGTACAGCAATACATTAAAAACAAATTAGAAAGAAGAAAAAGACAATGAAAACAGCTTTATAAAATGCAATCACTCTTATCAACTCGAAAGGCAACCAACAAAAAAAAAAAATGAATAAATAAAAACATTTCCTCCACATTTACGGAGTTAGAGATGAAAGGGAAATACAGCAATAATCCCATGCAGCTAAAAATGCTTTATAATAATGAATATTCTATTTATGACCCAAATAAACCCATCAATGTTGCCTATTCAAAGTAAACAACTGTACACATTTGAACGCTACTAAACATAAATGTGAACAAACTAAAGAAAGTTTTACAGCACGGAATTCAGTTTTAGCATATATATTGCATCAGCATGGCTTAATTTTTTAGCCATTTGTGGGCACACACTCTGGCACAACCAAGTATATCATTATTTGTCAGAATTGTACTCTCCTCTGAAAATTATAACTGTCATTTATTTTGATGAGTGGTATATGCATTTTTCTATCATTATTATTATTATCATTATTATTATTATTATTATTATTATTATTATTATTATTATTATTATTATTATTATCATTATTGTTATTATTATTATTATCATTATAATTATAATAATAATAATAATAATAATAATAATAATAATTATGGTTATTATTATTATTATTATTATCATTATTATTATCATTATTATTGTTTTCTTTTCTTTTCTTTCTTCTTCTTTTGGACTGTTAATGCTGATTTTGTTAATGTTATTGTGTTTTCTAATCTATTTGTATGAGTAGCAAAGTGCGCTTAGAAACGTCAGTATGAAGCGCCATATAAATGCAATTATTATTATTATTATTATTATTATTCTTTTCTTTTTTCTTTTTTGAGGGGGGGGAGGGGAGTTAAGACATCTTATTACAAGGTGGTCCAGGGAAAGTTATTTCCTGTACAAAACACCCCCTCCTCCCAACCCCACCCCCCCCCCCCCCCAAAAAAAAAAAGGAGGGAGGGGGGCAAACAGAACATAAAGGGCTTGATGCACTTGGATGACTGATGAAGATGCAGCTTGAGGTATGTCTAGTTAATTATGTCCATAGATCATCACTATATATCATCACTATATTACACAATTATCATATCATCACTGGGGCCTCTTTCCATGCTCAGGTCCTCCCCACACCAGCCACCCCCCTCCTTCCCCAACATGGAAGATTGCCAAGCGTTCCCTAGCCCATCATTACATGTAATGGCAAGATTATTATATCATTTGATAACTTAATGATTGTCATTGATGAGGGAGGGGGGAGGGGGGAGGGGATGAACCAGCATTGCAGGCTAAACCAGCATTGCAGGCTTTATATAATGTTGTACAGTCTTTGCAGGTGTGGCATTTTAACAATGATGTACATAATGCCAGTGAAATGACTGTATACATGCATTGCATACTGTGCTCTCAACATGGTACACTGGTAGTGATTCAAACTGTCAATCAAGTTATTGAAACAGAAACAAACAATTCATAAGAAATGTTTTTGTTACCATGGTCAATTCAAATGTGAATGACAATAAAATGAAAATGAAAAAACCAACAAACAAAAGTGAATTCCAAGAGTACACATTCCCAATGAGAGTTAACTTCAACACATTTAAAGAGAGCAGCATAGTTTTGGCTTGGTAAGACAATATTGCAAGATCTTTCAAAGGGGATAAGAATACATGTTTTCTACAAAACATGATCATGAATTGTGAACAGGCCTGACCAGCAACTTGAACTCAAAAGGAGAATAGTAAAACTGATGTATGTTACAATTTACAAACTTAGTGTAATACAGTTTCACAGAGCTAGCTAACTGTTTATTCTTTAAGGAGTTTTGATTTCCTTATTGCTGAATATGCATAACTTGTGCTGTCCAAAACTATACAGTTTTACACAGCAATGAATGTGTTATCAAAAATCGATGGGGAAAAAAAAAAGAAAACTAAAGAAACTCAAACAGGATAAAAGGTTGGGGGAATTGTATACTTACAACACCAGGTACCACTTTAACTAAAGAGAGTTTCTGTACAAAGAAGTAGCAAGTGTCTGTCTCAGCTAAATCAAAATGTAACATTGCAATGGCAAGCTACGTATGAGCAAGAATCTATCCCTTTATAACCTCAGATAAGCACAAATCAGATCCATTGAAAGAGCTGTTTCAAAGGCTTATCAATACAATATCTAACTTGTGTGAAGCAAAATTCAAACATATACAGGAAAGACAAGTACTTTGTTCAATGCACTATGCTTTCTTTTTCTATAGATGACTTATTGTTGAGAAAAAAAGAACAAAAGGTTTGTTTGTAACACTATGATTGGACACGCCAATATCTAGTAATGATCACGAAAAGATGTTTGAAATGTATAACACGAGCCTGTGTAGACAGCATGCCTCAGTTTCACTATGTACATCATTTACTACTACAATGTTCATGAGGTATTTGCTCTGAAATATCTGCTGGTGTGACACACAAAATGTGCTGGTATCATTACTAATGGGGCTTAATTAAAATGAATAAGGCTAGGGATACTATGCCATTCCATATTATACTACTGTTCCTGATATGTCTTTACATACCATTTTGTATCTTGCCAATTAATACATAACTGAGTATACACCTGGCAAATTGATCTGCCTTACTACATGGATGTACCATACATATATTTAAAGATTGCTATAAATTCTGGTCAAATATTTAATCTGGGGTTTTAAAAAAAAAAAAATTCATGAGCTTTGTTTGATTCTTTTTTTTTTAATATCAGCTATGAAATGACATGAATTCTGGGTAAGCATAGCACAGCTAATTCTTTGTGAAACATATTTGCTACTTTGTTCTAATTCTTTTTTTGTGATCATGCATTGCGCAATACAGCAAAGCATTTGCTGTTGTTGTGGCAAATTTGGACTGCGTCACACCTACCGCTGACTCATAGTAAGGTATTTGAGCATGCTTTGAAAAGCGACGCAATTGAGAAGTCCTTTTTACCTGTAATGGGATGTGAAGTCACATAAATTTTCATATACATATCTTTTATCTTAAATCTTACATAGAAAACTGTATGAAGAAAGCACCAGATTCAGTGCCAAGTATTCTCAGCAGGTGTCTATGGGAAACATGTGTTACAGCAAAATCAGCTTGTCCTGAACAGGTTAAAGGGATTGTACAGTCTTAGTGGAGATGAGAATTGGGCTTGTAACTTTTTGCGAGATACCAAGAAAACACTTATGAAATAGTATAGAGCATACCATGTTAAGAGGAATTCAAAGTGTATTTGATGAAAATTGAGTTTGAAATGACTGAAACATACAAAAACAAAGTAAAACAAAGCAATTGTAATAAAAGGTGGTTTCCACACTTTATTAGAATCGCTCTGTTTTCGATATCTCAGCCATTTCAAAATCAATTTTCACCAAATAAACATTGCATTCCTAATGGAATTACATGTTCTTTCATATTTCATAAGAGGTTTCTCATTATCTTACCAAAAAATGTTAGAAACCTGAAATTAGGTCTCAACAAAAACTATATGATCCCTTAAAGGATTTTGCTGTAATAGCGGACAGAAGTGTATCGATGTCAGGTTTGTTTTTGTATCATTCCTAAATGATTCTCCCATCCTAATTGTACTTGAAAACAATGTTGCTACAAACAATGATAGGAATGATGACTTCCATATAGAAAAAAAGCAAACAAAGAGAGACAAAATACAACCTTTGGCTGTCAGTTTACTAATCAATCTAACCTTCTAATATGTGAATAAATATGCTGTAACACTACAGCTGCCATAAGGGATCAGCATCATCACTGGCTATCCGGCAGAACCTCAGTAGTCTAGAGGAGGTGACATCTGTCTAGCAATCAGGAGATCATGGGTTCAAATCCCACACAAGAATGTATGCCCATGATTTTTATCATGGTAATTGCTATGTATTTATGTCCATGAAGGGCAATTTTTCATTCTGTCGCCATTTCATGATCTCCCAAAATAACTTCATGAAACTAACACCCAAATAAAAGAAGCTGATAATGTCCAAAAGTATGAAAATCAGCCAATTTGGGAGGCAACACCCAAATAAAATGTGTTCAAACTGTGATACCCTCCCCCTCCCAACCCCCCCACCCCCCCTCCTCCATGATTCCTGGCAAGTTTGTTCATACCGAGCCACCTGTTTTCAAAAAGATGAAAATGTGTGAGAAAAGTTCACACGACAGACGAAGGACTACGGACGAAGGCTACATATGACGGATGCTGGATGGTGAATGATTGCAACAGCTCACCTGAGCCTAAGTTTATGTGAAGTTTGCTTGATAGTATGTTCACCATGTCAACTGTCTTTGTTCACTTACACATCCTTTTACTTATGACAGACATTGCACTGATAGTATATTCATAATGTTATATAAGACATAAAATCAACAAACCATTCAGGATCTTATGGTGTACATGTATTAAGCACACAATTCATGTTTGTGTACACTGCTAAAATATGATCATATAAAGTAGACATCTGAGCTAAAACTTCTACTATTCAGCTGAACAGATATATTCTTGTAAATTGCACAATGTGCTTAGAGGTGACACAGTTCGAGATGCACATTATTCAGTTTAGATGTAATAGTTACATGGTACGTGATAACATGATTGTTATTGACAGAGTAGATGTTGTGTACTGACTGGTAAGTCTTTGGCTGAGTCCAGTTTGACCACCAGAATAGCACACGACAGGAGCTCAGTAGATGTTGGTGAAGACACTTTAGCACAGTCTGCAACTTGCTGTAAAGAAGGAACACAAAAAGTGTGTGTTTGCCGTAACTGTTAAAAACACAACTATTAATTTTTTTTTGAATAAGGAAAATATCAAATCTGAAGGCACAAAGGTAAAAATGTACATAAGAACACTGTATAGATTTATTACAATGTTATTACAATCAGAGTGAAGCAGATATATCAAAACAAGTTTGTATGTCTTTCTGGGCAGAATATTTGCGCCTGGATCAAAGCAAGCAATTGATACAAATTTAAGTTGCCATGTAAAATTTTCTTCGCAATTGTTTTGGGGTTCTATGCACGGAATATATGCAAATATGCCAGCTTTTAGGCTGAGGTGGGTTATAATGTTTCATAGTGCAATGGTTTAAACATAAATTCAGCTAATTTTCAATCCACACAAGACAATCAGTTCAACTAATTCATCAATTATATTTGACCGTTTTATTTATTCAAAGTAAGAATGGATTTTTTTTTTCCTTCGTCTTCCTGTTCATCCATGTAAATAGTGTCAGTACATAAAGTTGACATCACAAAAGTGGCTGATTAGATAATGGTCCACATAAAATGTCTACAAAGATTATCTTTTAAACACACACACAAAAAAAAAAACACAAATAATGAATGGTGTTGAAGGTCATTACCTCAGAAATGACATCATAGTTCTCTGATGGGACAAGCCATTCCAGCTTGAGGTGAAGGTCTCCATGTTTGATGTCTTCAAGAGGCAGCCACTATAGAATGACGATAGAATGGGTTAACTCTCTCAGGGTTACATTCACAAGATGCTACTGACATTCTACTCAAACAGGTGGCTGTTAGGAATGGCAGAGTTAAAATGGGGCAGGATACTATATAAGCATTTGCTCGATTACCCAAGGCACGTGAAAATCAAATTTGGGCAAGTGCTTTTGAACACTGAGAAGAAATGCTTGCCCAAATGGGGCAAGTAAAAAGTCTTGAAGCAACTTTTTTTTCCCCTTATTCCCCCCCAACAAACTCCCAAAGTCAACCATACAGAAGCCAAAAGAAAATTGCTGTTTCTTTTTGGGCAAATAGAATTAGTGGTCAGCAAAGTGTTTTGCAGCGAATTTGAAAGTCTGCTTGCCCGACCGGGCAAGTGGTAAAGTTATGTATCACCCTGCATGGGGAGCAACCAACAGCCTCATTTGGCACATACATGTAGGTGTCCTGTCTCAGAACACACACACATCAATGTTTCCTTTAGCTACGATTGTGATTCCAATGTACACACTTTAACAGCGAGTCTAAAACTCTCCTTAAAAAAAAAAAAAAAAAAAAAAAATCTCTTGCATATGGTCTGATAATTCTTGCTCAAAATTCCAGTGTTTGCCGATGTGCCCTCTTGTACAAGACATAAAACATATGATGACATGTTCATTTCTTTGTCTACTGACATTACCTTACCTATTTTCTTCAATTCAAACAGTAATATTCTTTATGCTAGAGCTGTTTGGCAAACAAGCTTTAATAGCTTTCATATTCATTCTTTACAACTATTAATGACTAACTGATACACATTCCTCAACATGAAAAACATATTACTTCTTAAACAAATGAATGAGTTTGAGCCATTTCCAAGAAAATGGAACAATGAAAGTACAAAGTTTCAAATATTATAGTACAGGGATATTAATGATTACATCAAGGTCATCAGATCAATTTAGGAGGCATTATACAGTAATTCACAGTGTTGCAAAGTCAACATATAATGTTGAAGTTATGCTATCATGGCAAGCTCCTTATCTTTGAATAACTGCTATTAAATGACATAGTGATAAAAGTAGGCAAACAAATTTGTATGACTAATTTAAATGACAAAATGACATCAATATGCATAATGTCCGATTTATGCTATCAAGGCAAACTCCTTATCTCTATTTAACTGCTATTAAATCAAAGAGGGACAGCAGTACATGTAGGCAAACAAATTGACTGCTGTAAAGGTCAAGATTTCAGCTTACTGAGTCAAAGGTTCCCATCCGGGAGATGTAATGGATGTCGATGCTGATGCTGTAAAACAGAAACATGTGCATTTACAAAATCGTCAAATTCACAATGTTAAATGAGATTATACAAAATTAGTGTAACTATGTGACAACTGTTCAAGAGCTTGTGTAGCTTTAGTACTTTTGTTTTTCTTTAAGGTTATATGTACATATCAGGTACACTCACCAATGGATGCATTAAAATGATCATACTATACATAATCATACAAGTTCTTGGTCTTTTGTGTGTGTGTGTGTGTGTGTGTGTGTGTGTGTGTGTGTGTGTGTGTGTGTGTGTGTGTGTGTGTGTGTGTGTGTGTGTGTGTGTGTGTGTGTGTGTGTGTGTGTGTGTGTGTGTGCGTGTGCAGGCAGCCCTGGTTATGCAAACCAGTTCAACAACTACTGTACCTCTCCTTGAGGTGAAGGGGGATTCTTCCTGTAGTCTGTAACAGGTCCAATTGTTCACATTAAATTTTGAACACTGTTTAAAAGAAGGTATCAACTGATTCTATTCGTCCAGGTAAAAGGCATCATTTCATTCGAGCCTAGCAGACAGGGATCAACACGGAGAGTCTACCAGGCTGGGATCAACTCATCAGTGTGTCAGGGATCAACTCATTCTTGGTTTCCTACTGGACTCACAGCTTCCATTTACTCTGTATTAACTGTCCAGGGTCAAACATTTCTCAACTTGATTTTAAGCAGAGAGGAAAGGCAAACAAACAAAACAATGACTTTTTTCTTTTCTTTTCTTTTTTCCTTTTTGTAACATTTAAGGATCATTAAACTGTGTACAAAAACGATAATTAACATTACTGCTAATAGAAGGAAATGAAACAAGAGAATCAAATACTTCACTAAAAATATGATAAGTGCTGAGCAATTGGATATCAGTACATCATTTAATGCCCTGGCATATTGGCACCTGATAAATCTGTTTAACTGACCACAGTCTGATGTAAATGTGCAGCTGAC
This sequence comes from Diadema antillarum, assembly GCF_040938485.1. Taxonomy (NCBI): domain Eukaryota; kingdom Metazoa; phylum Echinodermata; class Echinoidea; order Diadematoida; family Diadematidae; genus Diadema; species Diadema antillarum. The sequence continues at coordinate 602,385 of NW_027271657.1, read as the reverse complement.
ATGGCTATTGTAAGGTAGTAAATATTTATTGGGGAAAAAAAAGTATGTTCATTATGTATATGAAAGCCTATTGCAGGTATGTGTCTGGGGTGTGAGAGGAAGGGAAAGTGGACTGGGAGTGACTTACTTGCCAAGAGGGTCATCCTTGCTTCCTGGATCCTCATCCCAGCAATCCAGATCCAGGGTCTGTCCATGTTCCTCAAACACCAAGGCCTACCAAGGTAAACATCAACAGACTAGACAATCAGCCATGTACTGCCCTATAATCACTTCACTAGGTCTGCCAACATTCCCACATCCAAATCAGGGAGATTCCACACAGCAATCGGGGAGATATCTGTGTGTTACATGCATTTCAATGGGCAAAAATAATTTCCAAATCGGGGAGATTTTCATATTCTCTTATTCAAACATGAACAGATTTTGACATTTTCAGGGAAACTCTGCAGAATCAGGGGAACTTGGCAGCTCTGCTTCATTCATACACAGTTTCCAGCCTCTCCCCTTCTCAATAAATTACAGCATATAATAAGAAGAGGTCAAAATGCCACATAAGGTAATATCTCAGAACTATTGACTCATTAGAGAACTGTCCTGTGTGGATTTGGATGGAAATGATTGGCATGACGTTGATATTTATCAAGCATTCATAATCTATGCTATTACTTCACATTCTGTGAAATAACATCATGAGAATGTAATATAAATCACCATTACAACATTTGGAGAGTCTTAATATTACCATTCGTCATTAACTGTGCACTTAAATAATCTTTCACAGAACAATTTGCACAGCTGAGAGAAATTGTAAGAACGTAGTATGAGGGATTTTATGTTGGAAATAAATTGATGGTTGTCAAAAATAAGCTATTCATCAAGTCACATCATCAATGGCCGTGTTTATTCTAAAACCTATCTCAACAAGCCTATGAAATCATTTCTACGACAGGAGAAAAATTATGATTGATTTCACTTCATATTTACATGCATGCTTCTACTGCACTTATTGATTTGCTTTTATAGACACTACTGATTTAATGGAAACTTGACTATTTGAGTGTTTCGTGCAATACTAAAGTAACCGCCAGCACATGAATTACAAGTATGTGACTATGACCAATAATTTACAGATTCAAAGTCTCATATCTGAAACAACTTATCCTCCCCACCCACTGCTGATCACACTCACAATATAACATTTTGGGAGAAGCCCTCTTTCCAAATGACTACCAGTCAAATATGTGAAGCTTCTATCTTTTCTTTTCTAGCTTGAGGGAACCACACACCAAGCATCTTGTTTCAGTGTGCTACACATTATATTCTTTTTCAGTTTCAAATGGTAACCCAATTAAGAAGGCAAGCTTCCAAGTTTCTATAAGCATGACTCACTATTTCATACACTATAAGCTAACACATGTCTTCTGTTGGCTTGTACATCTGCCAAATGTGCAGGTCATAATTTCAATCTATATAGAGGGCAACAAAAATATTTAAAAAAATGAATAAAAATACACTCGTCCAGAAAATGACTGTAAGCCCCCTCTACATATTCCAGAAAACACTACACAGCTATGGCCTGGTCAGATGCTGACTAAACCTGGAACACACTAAAAGAAATCACGAGGCAATCAGCTGTTAAAGTATTACAATCCCAGCTGTAAACAGGAAGCACTACAGTTGTACAGTGCATTTGGAGTTAACTCACAGAAGCATCTGATGCCAAAATAGGCACTTTACATTCTACAGACTCGCTGGTCTGGGCTAGAGCATGGCTGTGAACGGTACACATCTTATCTGTACGCGTACATGGCATTTTCAAGACATTATGTTCACTGTGTTTTGGTATTGCCATTTCCCTCTCTTAACCCGTTGAGGACGGACTGATTTGCTACAACACGCATTTCCCATAGACACCTGCCCAAGTATACTCGGAACTCGTCCTCAACGGGTTAACCTGCTGGTAAAAACACTCAAGCAAAGAGAAACACATACCTCAAATGTCTGGTTCCACACAGGGTTGAGATTGTTGTTAATCACTTTAGTCTTGAATTTCTGCATACCAACTAGAAAAACAACATGAAGGATAGATATTTAACTTGTATTCCACGTTCAATCCACATACAATATGTGGATTGACTTAAGATTATCAAGTCCCTTTATAGCTGCTACCAATGCACATACTACAACTCTGCACTTGTGCCATTCAAATTAAAAATCAGGTTGATGATACCTTCAGGGAATGAAAGTTTGAAAAAGATGGGAAAAGATGATACTTTCACACTTTTCTTTTTCTTTGCATTTCTTTGTGTGTGTGTGTGTGTGCGTGTATATGACTTTGATGGTAGATATCCTTGGGAGTCTGATATACACTTTATGTAACAATGT